>NW_026339399.1:3967-4583 GCF_001194135.2 Octopus bimaculoides | reverse complement strand
ATATATATATATATATATATATATATCGTATCTACATACGATGTATATAATATGATATATGTAATATATAGATATACATAATATATTTATATATATATATATATTATATTTATACATATGTGTGTATACATACACGTATACATATACATATAGCGATGTTCACAGAGCGACTTAAGCCTATGTAAACGCATACATACACAGAAATGGACTTATATGAACGAAAATATTGGTATACATACATACTTACATACATGCAAGCGTATATATATATGTACAAATGTACATATAAGTATATTTTATAACATACGTACACAGCACATTCATACAAACATGCACACACATACGCACAGAATTACTGTAATAGCCACGTTGAGCAAGACAATAAATAACTAATATACCAAACAAGACATCCATTACGGTTCTCGCCAAAATTCATTAGTGACGTCATAGATAACCTTCCAAATAAGACTATATTATGACGTGTGTGCACTCGACCTTAGAAAAGGGGGTACGATGGTGGGGTAGGGTGGGGCACTAAATTTTAATGGGGAGCTGTTTCAAATATATATATATATATATATTACACATATGTATATATATATATATATATATATAT
>NW_026339399.1:0-520 GCF_001194135.2 Octopus bimaculoides | reverse complement strand
ACATATATATATATATATTTAATTAAACATATTCAATAAAATATTTGCGATGATAATATTAATTTAAGCAAATTAAATTCATGGTGAATACGCACAAATGACTCCGAACACAAGATTGCATGGAAAATACCGACATGTTCAGAATGTAAGATTCTGTGGTTGAAAAGTAATTATGTTTGATCTTGCAAAATTTAACATGTCTATAAATGGCACATATATTACTATAGTAGATTAGTTAATGGTATTTCAATGCAATATTGTTGGGTATAAGAGTAAGGAAGAATATAAAGTGAGACGTTTCCTGAAGCAGCTTATTCAAAGGAACTGCAATGAACCATTAAGAATGAATAAATTTAATCTAACATTGCCAAACACCTATATCATTATCACTATATATCTATATCAATATATAAACAAATGTGTGTACGTTCATGTGTGTATAAATATATAGTTACCACTATGAATATTTTGGTTATTGATACTTGTTTTTCCAGAAGTATTCTTCTGCGGTATGTTGACA
>NW_026339398.1:0-224 GCF_001194135.2 Octopus bimaculoides | reverse complement strand
GGAGATGTATTTACCGTGTGTGCCTAATTTAACTGGAGATTTGTTTGGGGTCTCAAAAATGCTAGTAAAGAACTGCTCTCTATTTGAATCATGGCCAGTGTTGGGATTCAGCCCTTTAATGTTAAGCATTCCATTACATGCAGCATTAATTTCTGGTCTCCCAACTCTTCATTAATATATATATATAGGAAAGTTGGTTATACATCATTAGATGTATACCTGAC
>NW_026339397.1:0-240 GCF_001194135.2 Octopus bimaculoides | reverse complement strand
CACATATATATACATATATATATGTATGTATGTGTATATATATGTATGTATGTATATATGTATATATATATGTATGCATATATAAATGTATATATGTACATATATGTATATACATATATATGTACATATATATGTATGTATATATTTATATATATACTGCATACATACATATATGCATATGCTTAAATGTATATATATTTACACATACGTACGTATGAATATATATATATATATATATAT
>NW_026339396.1:0-285 GCF_001194135.2 Octopus bimaculoides | reverse complement strand
GTGTGCGTGTTCATGTATATGTTTGTGTATGTGCATGTGCTTGTGTGCATGTAATGTAAGTAAGCTTGTATGTCAATGTTTGTCTGGAAGGATGTAGTATGTGTGTGTGTGTGTGCACGTGTATTGTGTATATATGTATATCTTCGTGAATGGGTTTGTGTGTGTATATATAAACGTATGTACCGAATGTGTGCGTTTATGTTAGTGGCTATGCATGTATGCATATCTGTAAATATGTATGGACGTATGCATAGGTATCTATCTATCTATCTATCTATCTATCTA
>NW_026339395.1:0-227 GCF_001194135.2 Octopus bimaculoides | reverse complement strand
TATATATATATATAAATATATATATATTCATACATACATATATATGTATGCATATGTATATATGTAAATATAGATGTACATTCATATACGCACACACTCGCACACTCTTTTATGCACAGACACTCACGCACACACATATATATATATATGTTTGTATGTGTGTGCATCTACATGCTTTCATACATACAAACATTCATACATACATAAATATGTACATACATGCATAC
>NW_026339394.1:0-446 GCF_001194135.2 Octopus bimaculoides | reverse complement strand
ATCACAAATGACGAATTACATAAATATTATAGAAAACTGTATCTTTTTAAATTTTCACAAAACAGTTAATAATATACAGTGAAACATAAAACGATTTGTAAATCGATATACAAACAATAAAAAATAAAATAGAGATATAGCAAATTAATGCATATTTTAGTGCTATGTATTTAGAGAAAAAATTATAAATATATATGTATGTGTGGGGCTAAGTGTGTGCATGTAAGTGTGCATGTGTGGGTGGGTGTCTGTGAATTTGTATATGTAACAAAAGTATTAACTAGTTTTAAACTCATAAATCTTATACATATACGTTATCGTGCATGGGAATAAAAGTATCTATCTAAATATCTATTTCCTTATATACAAATATATATGTCTATATATATATATATAACTTTATTTATATATCTACATATATATATCTAAATTCATTTTGTATATAT
>NW_026339393.1:0-2434 GCF_001194135.2 Octopus bimaculoides | reverse complement strand
AACCGACACTGTTGAACGATTTTTGTACTGAAGAGAGTTCTTTTTATTCAGCCAAACATCACTTCTATTCATATATGAACAGATTGGTTGCGGATTCAATACACCATTATTACAAGTTAAACTTTCGTAGGAAAACCTAAAGTAATTGACGCGACATGAATAAGTAATATTCGTATTTTGTGGAACTGAGCTGCCAAATGGAAGATATTGTAAATTGTATGAATATCGGTAGCTATATATGCCAAATTCGGGTAACAGTTGACAGCCTTTTACACACCTTGGAAGTGTCCCACTCCAGGTTCCATTTTCGAAACAGGTTCTGATAGAATCTCCCAACAATGTTTCTCCTGCTGAACAGCTGTATTCGATAACTGAAGAATTACGCAACAAAATAAAATTTAATCCACTTCGTGCCTCAATTGCACACGTTTTTCTGCACTGTATGTCTGGGTACCATTTACCTGACAAGCATTGAACGACACCAAACGCAACTGGAATGAAAGATCGTTTGCAAGAATATATCACTTTCCCTCCTTCATTGATTAATGTTCTGGGTTTTAAAATTGTACCTTCAGAAATAGTCACCACTCTGCCAGCAATTTCCGGTACAAAGCATTTCAACGTGCAGATAGGTGTCGGAAAGTTCCATTCACCATCTTCAAGACAAGTTAACACTGATTCGCCTTTCAGATTATATGGTTTTGAGCAACTGAAAGAAATGGTTTCGTTAATTTTAACTTCATTTGTATTGTTTACACTACCATTTTTCGGTGGATGCGGTGGAAGACATTTAGTACTTTCACAAACTGGTGGTGGAGTTGACCACTGCCTATTTTCTTGACAACGTATTGTAGTGTTTCCTCGCATAGAATAACCAGAAAAGCATGAGAAGTAAACAACAGAGTTATATGTGTATGCAACATCGGTTAAGATACTGTGAGCAGGTTTATGAAAAATTGGGCAGGTTGTTAACTTACATTTTTTATCTTGATACTTCCATTTACCATTCAGACAAACAACGTCGGTCGTATTTCGGTGGCTTGCTTGAAAATAGCGGTTGCATTTTTGTTCCAGATATATTTTTTGTTCTTCCCACTTTATGATAGATTGTATTCTACCGTTGTGTAACTTCGGTAAAGGACCACATTTTAAGAAATTTATTACTTGTTTAAGAAACCACGGAGAAATGTTTTTATCTGCTGCAGTGGTATTATCATATTCCGACAAAATATTTTGCATAATATTAAATGCATTATTTTCACTTTTCACTGTGAATATGATTAAAAAAAGAAAATAAAAAGATCTGAATATCATTTTCTCAATTTTGATGGTAAACTTTTCGTGAAAAATTTACAAAATTATTGTACTGAAAGTATAAAAGTGTTAGTTTATCTATTTTCAGTGATTCTTTTACAGTCGAGATAGCAGGCAGTTCGTCGATTCCACAAGTGTATATCAGAGAAATATTTTCAGTCAAATACTTATATTATTTTTGTTTTTGAAATTAAGGCGTATGGAATTACTTAGGGAGAGAATAAGAGACATGAGCATCTATAGTAGGCGGGGGGGTTTAAAGATTAGTTGATTGGCTGTTTTAATTTGAATATTAAATGTGACTTAGATTATAGTAGTAAAAGAATCACTGAATAGCAGCAAGCGTATTTACATAAATTACTTGCATTGCATTAATCCAGTGCACATGAATATCTGCAAGATAAAATTTGTAGATACATTCTTGTATATTGCGCTGGTCTGTGAGACGGTTTTGAGCGGTCGCAAGTCCACGGCGGCAGGCAAATCATTGGTGAGAATTCCTGTTGTCCAAATAATGGAAGTGCTGGGCATTATGTTTAGTGCCGGCTAGAAATGATGGACATAATTTGGGTGACGGGAGGAAGCAAAATACGTAAATCGGAAGTCTCTGAATGGATGTAAGACAAGGCGAACTAACTGGGCAGTGAGACAGGCAGAGCAAGAGAGAGAGAATAGAGAGAGGAGGTAGAGAGAGAGAACGAGAGAGAGAGAGAGAGAGAGAGAGAGAGAGAGAGAGAGAGAGTGTCATATAACTCGTCCGTTAGTCAGCGGTTGAAAGAATTCTTTGATAAGCAGCTTTGTGTGTCAGTGGGTTGATCATTTTCTTCGATAGTGTACACGGTATATACCATTTACACCGTCCCAAATCTATGAACAGTACGATATTATGCCTCTCGCTTGTGCGTTGTATTGAGTTGGCAGGGACTGCAAGACTGTGCAGGACAGCCACATTATGTTGGCAAATAGTCTTTTCTATAACAATAATACTGCTGAAGAAGATCAAACATGGTGAATTTGTGGGGATATTTGTAAGAAAATGTTTTCTTTTTTCTTAACACTAATATCTTTATATCGTCTGCATAGCATAGACGAACGAATTGGATAGATTCAGTATGCAAAC
>NW_026339392.1:0-285 GCF_001194135.2 Octopus bimaculoides | reverse complement strand
GTGGAGTGATGTAGGGGTGGGTGAGTGGGTGGGTGGACTTGGGTTGGGAAGTAGGGGTGGCGGTGGAGTACTGCTTCCACTTTGTAGGAAAGTGAAATTAATGCTCCACATTCACACATATTTACTCTCTCACACACACACACACAACTGATGTTGGTGTGTTTATCTGTTTATGTTCTCATAACTTGGTGATTTGGCAAGGGAGACCAATAGAATAAGAACTAGGCTTACAAAGATAAGTCCTGGGGTTGATTTGTTCGACTAAAAGGCAGTGCTCCAGCATGG
>NW_026339391.1:0-365 GCF_001194135.2 Octopus bimaculoides | reverse complement strand
CATGCTAGCATGGAAAGCAGACGTTAAACGATGATGATGATGATGGTAGTCAAACTCCTCTTTCCAAGTGAAACATAAACGAAGACATCCATTCAGACATCCACTATATATGTATTTTCCTTTTGAATACTTGCAAACAGAAGAAAGTTAAGGAATAATTAAATTTATTTTTAAACTGTTAACAGCAATTACTCTTCATAATTTCTTGGAAACAAATTTCTCCAAAACTTCAGAGCCACATATTCTGAACCTAGAAAATTATTTACCAACATGCTAATCTGGTACGCAATGTTTCTTTTTACCATATTGTATTTACTATATATATATATACTCTTTTACTTGTTTCAGTCATTTGACTGTGGCCA
>NW_026339390.1:0-333 GCF_001194135.2 Octopus bimaculoides | reverse complement strand
GTATGTATGTATGTATATGTGTAGATTTGTATGTTTTGTTTTATATATGTATTCTCATGCATATAGTTGCATGTCTAGATATGCTCATATATACTTAAATGAACTTCTGGAAAGCTTTACAGATTTTTATAGTTCCAGTGGTGGCTTCGATCTGTATCCACCGAATTAGTTTTGAGGAACCTAATTTCTCAAAATTGGTATTTAAGTATGTATGTATGTCATTATTCAGTTTATTTGAAGGTTACTTGCCAATAGAGAAAGAAACGGTTTCTAACCTAGATCAAAGGTTCCTTCACTGGAATTTCAACATCAACAACAGGGTATTTTTGTTTG
>NW_026339389.1:0-290 GCF_001194135.2 Octopus bimaculoides | reverse complement strand
TATATATATATATATATATGTGTGTGTGTGTGTGTGTGTATGTATGTAAGAATGAGTGTTTGTGCGCATGTGCATGCATGTATGTATGGTTGAGTGTTCGAAAAGTTCATTTTTCAAACACGTGGTTTTAGGTTCAGTCCTACTGCATGGCACCTTGGGAAGTGTCTTTTACCCTAACCCTGGACTAACCCAAGTCTTGTGAGTAGATTTGATTGACAGAAATTATGTGTGTATGTATGTGTGAGTCTATGCATGCATATGTGTGTATGTGAGTATATGTTTTGTCTACA
>NW_026339388.1:0-676 GCF_001194135.2 Octopus bimaculoides | reverse complement strand
ATATTTTCAAACTTACCCATATTTACTAACCCATGATTAATCCTCATCTTCCCTCCATAGGGAATCTATTCTGTTTTCACAGACCATGAACTTTTGCAGCAGCACGTCCACTGCCATTGATGGAAAAGGAAGATGCCGTATTCACTTGCGAACGTTTTACACACCCTTACATGAGTACCTAAGACATTGTTACAATTGTGAGAACAATAAAACAGCCTTTTCAGGGCCACCTCATATTCTATTCTTACCCCCTTCTGAGAGTGTTGCAATGCTCTTAGCAGGGCTTTCTGTCCAGTTGCAAATTGATTGGCTGGTCGTCAACTTATAGCAATCTTTGCCTCCTTAATCATAATTGAGTAGAATCATTAACAGTACTTTAAAGCAATTAAGCCCCAAGCAACGCCGGGCACTTCTATATATATATATGTATGTGTATTTATATGTATGTATGTATATATATATATATGTAAGAACGACCGTGCGAACCAAAAAGGAGAAATGGTGAC
Source organism: Octopus bimaculoides (assembly GCF_001194135.2). Taxonomy (NCBI): domain Eukaryota; kingdom Metazoa; phylum Mollusca; class Cephalopoda; order Octopoda; family Octopodidae; genus Octopus; species Octopus bimaculoides. The sequence goes on along the minus strand of NW_026339388.1, from coordinate 170 downwards.
GAATGGAAAAACAGGACTCCTTTTATTTGAAACGCGTCACACGGTCGAACACAAAAAAATATCAAATGATATATGAATATGTTATACTACGATAACATAGTGAATTCGTAAATGACCAGCAATTAAGACGATAGAAGACAACCGTATGAGATGAATAACAGAAATATTTA
>NW_026339387.1:0-217 GCF_001194135.2 Octopus bimaculoides | reverse complement strand
ATCATCATCATCATCATCATCATCATCATCATCATCATCGTTATCGTTGTTGTTCTTGTTCTTTCTGTTGATTTTATAGTTATTAACAATTTTGTCACAATTATTTTTTTCTTATTATCATTCTGATTGTTATTATCATAATCATCATCGTAATCATCATCATCAACTTTATCATTACCATCATCATTATTATTATTATTATTATTATTATTATTAT
>NW_026339386.1:0-1454 GCF_001194135.2 Octopus bimaculoides | reverse complement strand
GTGTGTGTGTGTGTGTGTGTGTGTGTGTGTGTTTGTGCTTGTGTTTGTGTATATGGAGCGATGTGCGCGCACGCTTTTTAGTGCGAATAAATAGAACATCTTCCAGAAGTACTGTTTATTCAAGATAAATGAATTAAAAAGCCATACAGCAACAGTTTCGTATCAAATTTATTTCCCTTACTACCTAGTCAATGGTTCACTGCATTTCTGATGGATGGAGCGACATGGGTGCGTCTATGTAACTCGGACAAAACAAACAACACCACCGGGTAATTTTGTACAAACGCACAACTTTAATGGTTTTCTCGACGGCGATTATTTTTGATGCCAGGACTTTATAGAGCTGTTTCATGTCAACTTAAGGTCAAAATAAATTGGGCCCGTTTTAATTATACGCTTTGAATATCTCTTAAGAATACATGGATGATAAATGTTCAGTTTTGTAGTTAATAAGTTCAGGCAAACTTATTAAAGAATTAATTTATAACGTACGTATATTAAATAGGTACAATATTTGAGGTTTAGATATAGTCAATCTGTTAAATAATTAATGGAGGCGCAGGAGTGACTGTGTGGTAAGTAGCTTGCTTACTAAACACATGACTCCGGGTTCAGTCCCACTGCGTAGCACCTTGGGCAAGTGTCTTCTACTATAGCCTCGGGCCGACCAAAGCCTTGTGAGTGGATTTGGTAGACTGAAACTGAAAGAAGCCTGTCGTATATATGTATATATATATATATATATATATATATATGTGTGTGTTTGTGTGTCTGTGTTTGTCACCCCACCCAACGTCGCTTGACAACCGATGCTGGTGTGTTTACATCCCCGTAACGTAGCGGTTCGGCAAAAGAGACCGATAGAATAAGTACTAGGCTTACAAAGAATAAGTCCTGGGTTCGATTTGCTCGACTAAAGGCGGTGCTTCAGCATGGCCGCGGTCAAATGACTGAAACAAGTAAAAGAATAAAAGTGGTTAATATAGTCAATCTGTTAGATATCTGACGGTTAAAAATAGTCAATCGGTTAAATACCTAACAAACTAACTAATCGATCGTTTGTTTAATGTGTTGGTTAAACAATCAATCGGTTGACACACAAACAAACGATTCTCCAGCCAACACATTCAACAAACGATCGATTAAGTTAGTAAGTTAGATACTTAGCCGATTCAATAACCATAAAGAAATGATATTGATCCAGTACGTGTGCTGTTTGTTATTATTGGAGTAATGATCTTTCCATGATACAAGATTTGTTTCAACACACGAATTCAGGTTAAGAATCTTGCAAACCATATGCAAAATCAAAGTGTGTGTATACACACACACACACACACACACACACAAACACACACACAAACACACACACAAACACACATACACATACACATGCACATGTATATACACATACATACACACACAGACACAGACACACACACACACACACACAC
>NW_026339385.1:562-705 GCF_001194135.2 Octopus bimaculoides | reverse complement strand
ACATTACACATCCATCGGAGCATACTGGTTTCATTCCTTGCGAGCCTACGGATGTCCTCAGCAGTCACGGCCCAAGTTTCACTGCCATGGAGCATGGCTGTTCGTACAAGATATATATATATATATATATATATATATATATA
>NW_026339385.1:328-552 GCF_001194135.2 Octopus bimaculoides | reverse complement strand
ACACACACACACACACACACACACACACACACACACACACACACACGTATATACATATATATATATGTGTATATATATATATATATATATACACATATATACATATATGAATATATAAATATATAAATACATTGATATATATATATATTTATATATGCATATATATATCCATGTATCCACAGATATTTGTAGGTTTCTTAAAACTACTTTTTTGGGGACCCACA
>NW_026339385.1:0-125 GCF_001194135.2 Octopus bimaculoides | reverse complement strand
CCCTGCCCACCCATACTAGCATAGAAAATAAATTAATATAATCTCTCTCTGTCTGTCTCTCTCTCTCTCTCTATATATATATATATACACATATACTTTTACTTTTACTTGCTTCTATCACTTGA
>NW_026339384.1:0-766 GCF_001194135.2 Octopus bimaculoides | reverse complement strand
AGACAGTATTGATCTAAGCATAGGAAGATGCATTTTGCTTTTCAATTTTGGTTTGATTACACCCATACTACTGAACAACAACTTCTGCATTTGAGTTTGGCAATGTCAATAGATTAAGGACAAAATTTGCAACCTTTCTAAGAAGATTTCCTCCAGTAGCATCTTTATATTCTAAGACTTCCGGCCAGAATGCCTCAGTATTAGACGTATTTGTCCATTTAACCAAATGAATGCTATTAAACTGAATTTCTATTGATGCAATTTTTTTCTTCATTTAAATGCATTACTTCTAAGACAGGTAAAATTGGCTCTTTGAAATGCTGCAAAATATTCTCTACTGAAAAACATTTGATATTCCTCAGTATATTAATATTTCCTGGCAAATGTTGCTTGAGCTCTTTGTAAAGGCAGAGTAAAAATTGTGCTCTTTTGCGAATATTATTTTCTTCGGTGGCTGTTACAGTCTTCTTGATAATCATTTCTGCTATCTTTCTCTCGAATCTGTAGCCTAAATTTAGTTTAGGATCCAGAAAGTTTTCAATAGAAGCATCTGGATCAAGAGGATCAATTCTACACGTTGGTAATACTATCATATTAGCAACAGATTTGATCAAATTTAAAAGATCTTCAAGTAATTTTGTTTTGTCGACAGTGTTTGATTCAAACAGTTTATTCACGATGAAACTTCTTTTAATTTCTGGAAAACACAATTATTGACCCATATCATTACTCTAGCATTGTCGGTTACTATAGCCAGTAAATTTTT
>NW_026339383.1:0-334 GCF_001194135.2 Octopus bimaculoides | reverse complement strand
ACACACACACGTATATATAGATATATATATAAACAAAGTAAACGATACGGTGCGCTGCATCGATAAATCAAAGGCAGGACAGAACAAAATGAACTTAACAAGCGGAACTGAACGAAACATAACAAGCGGAAAAATAATAGACGATAACATAACAAACGGCAAACAGGACAGAAACAAGATACACGGACCATTCGCAGCAGATTTCTTCGTCAGTCAGTTGCTTGAAAGTCATAATAGTTTCACACGCCTTTAGTACAGAGACTATTCGATTCCAGCAAGGCGCCAAATCCGTGTATGTTGTTTCTGCCCTGTTCGCCGTTTGTTATGTTATCGT
>NW_026339382.1:0-589 GCF_001194135.2 Octopus bimaculoides | reverse complement strand
CATCATCATCATCATCAGGCTGTAATTTGTAAAGGTCTGCTGTTTAAGAGTAACGTTTAACCAGATTTACACTTTCCTATAGCAAGAGATTTATGTTGAAAGCTTTGAAGGAATATTCTAGACAAATAGAATTGGTGTCTGGCCTGCTTCTGCTACCGCTTCCATTAAAGATAGTCGTATGAAGTTAAACGTTCACTTATTTACTGCAGAACAAATGGATAAGGAACTTGCAATTATTGGAAAGAGAGGTGAGTTTAGACATCTTTGAATAGATTAATGTTTGCAGTCTTTGGAGAAATCTCCATTTAACTAAAACAAGAAGAAAAGAAAGAAAACCAAGTCTATCACTGTCACCATCATCATTGTCAACATCATCATCATTATTATCATTACTATTATCATCATCATCATCACTATAACCATTTTCATCATCATCATTGTCATTACCATCATCATAAACACCACCATCATCATTGCCATCATCATCACCACCATCTCCATTCTCATGAGATGCTTTTTCTTCCTCGTCAACACAGGATGAATAGTTCTGCAAAATGGTTTTTCTCTCTCTTCCAACAAAAGCCTCTTC
>NW_026339381.1:0-283 GCF_001194135.2 Octopus bimaculoides | reverse complement strand
TTTAGTTCGATTTCGATTTCACTTGCCTCAACAGGTCTTCGCAAGTGGAGAAAACCTCCAGGAAGGTAAGGAGATAAAGAACATGCTGCCTTCACTTCAGCTTAGAAGCTACTAAGGTATCAGGAAGAAAGACTTGTTAGAGATGTAGCTTATCGCTGTTATCACTCAAGTGAAGACAGCATGTTCTTTGTCCATTTCCTTACCTTCTTGGAAGTTTTAGGTAAAATTATACAAATGTGTCCATCTGTTTTAATTTAATTGAATTCTATGTCTTTATGCAGCT
>NW_026339380.1:0-244 GCF_001194135.2 Octopus bimaculoides | reverse complement strand
ATGTATGTATGTATGTATGTACGTATGTATGTATGCATGCATGTGTGTATCTCTGTATCCCGTTATTAACAAGAAGGAATAATTTTCTCTAAACTTTGTTTTTCTCTCTCTCACTCACTCTCTGTATATATATGTATATATGCATAGATACGTACATATATATGCATACATACACATATATGTATGCACATTTATGTGTTTATATATATATACACACACACACACACACACACACACACACACA
>NW_026339379.1:0-232 GCF_001194135.2 Octopus bimaculoides | reverse complement strand
ATATATATATGTATATGTATATATGCATTATGTACTAGTATGACATTATGGTTTCATGTAATACAGCATTTATTGCGATAACACGTTTAAGTATTCTGTACTACGTATGCAATCGATTCATGTAATACACATTTATACGATGGTTGCGTATTTTTTATTAGCTACAGTAGCTGATGTTTGTATGTTTGTATGTATGTTTGTATGTGTGTACTGCGCTGTATTTTGTGGATTG
>NW_026339378.1:0-310 GCF_001194135.2 Octopus bimaculoides | reverse complement strand
ATCTATCTATCTATCTATCTATCTATCTATCTATCTATCTATCTGCCTTGTCTATGCATGTGTTTGTGCCTACACATTTATGTGTACGTATATACATGCTCATAAACACAGATGCATACAGATCCATAAATATACATGCATATATACTACAGGTGTACGCATCGATGCATACGCATGCACATATTACCATAGTTATACATACATGTGGATACATATATATTCATATATACTACATATTGCATACATATGTATATATATATTACATATATATGTATATATACATATGAACTTATATATATATATATATATA
>NW_026339377.1:0-581 GCF_001194135.2 Octopus bimaculoides | reverse complement strand
ACTGTATTCCGTTGATTAATCTGTTTATTTTATAACTGAATTGACAAAAAAACAACATACAGGCATTTATGACATACCATGTCATATCAACAATTAAGATTTCAAATTTAAAGGACATTTAGCAATTGGAGAAGGGACAAAATCTTACAGCTGTTTCGGCCTAGCGTTGGCATGCCCCATTCTATCTCTATAGCTCCCATACGCTGGAGTAATTAGTAGATGAAAATGATGTAATGGGGGTACATGCATTATTCGCTAGGCCTCTTCAGAGATTTAAAAAATTCAATACCAATATAAAATAAGAATAAAATAAACAATATATATATATATATATCATCATCATCATCATCATTTAATGTCCACTTTCCATGCTGGTATGGGTTGGACAGTTTGATAGGAGTCAGCCAGCTGGAGAGTTGTCCAGACTCCAATTGTCTGTGAGGCATGGCCTGATTTCTATGGTTGGATGCCCTTCCTAATGCCAACCACTTTACAGAGTGTGCCGGGTACTTTTTACGTGCCACCTGCATGGATGCATTGATGTAGCACTGGCACATGTGCATTGTGTGGTGAGATTTTCA
>NW_026339376.1:0-411 GCF_001194135.2 Octopus bimaculoides | reverse complement strand
AGAGAGAGAGAGAGAGAGAGAAAGAGATAGGAGGGAAGAGATTGTGTGAATAAGAGAGATAGATAGGAAGAAAATGCTAGAGCGATGTGATTAGAGAAGTGTTGTGATAAAGTAAATGACGAAAATTGTAACCAAAGATATATAAGAAAACAGTGGCTGATTGGAAATAACAATGTCATTGACAATGCACCTGGTGTTGTCAATAATTTCTGCTAGAAGGATTTTCGTCTCCTGATATTCATTGCGTTTTTAAACACAGTTCGTCCATCAGAGATACTATCTTCGGACGAATACCGTAGTAAATTTTCCTTTTAACGATGTATTCGGGTTAATTATGATATATAGATGGCTATTTTAATCTAACACTGCTTCTGTTGCATATAACAGATATATATACACACACACACACAC
>NW_026339375.1:0-280 GCF_001194135.2 Octopus bimaculoides | reverse complement strand
CATATGCATGCATACTTTAACATATATAGGTATACATAAATACATGAATATTAATATGTACAGTTAAATGTACATCCATAAACTTTTATACATGCACACCAATGAGTCAATTGTTATTGTTACTATATATAAGGAGGACACATATATATATACCCAGCCACACATACATACATACACATTTGTATATATAAACACTCCCGTACATACATGTTCCCTGGTACATACACTTGTAGTTGCGTTTGGAAAGGAGGACCGGTGCATTGGTTCTTATCGCTATATT
>NW_026339374.1:0-434 GCF_001194135.2 Octopus bimaculoides | reverse complement strand
GTGTGTGTGTGTGTGTGTGTGTGTGTGTGTGTTACCAGCATGGCCATAATAGAGTGGCCGATACACTTTAAAGCTAAAAGATATGTTTCTTTCATTCTTTTCTTTTACATGTTTCAGTCATTAGACTGCGTCCATGCAGGAGCATCACCTTGACGCGTTTTAGTGGAGCAAATCAACCCCAGTACAGATTTTTAATCCCGGAACATATTTTATCGGTCACTGTGCCAAACTGCTATGTTGCAGGGACGTAAACACACTAACACCGGTTGTCAATCGGCGCTAGAAGACAAACATAGAAACAAAGACACACGTACACACACTCACACACATAGACATATATATATATACACACACACACACATGTATATATATATATATATGTGTACATATACGACGGGCTTCTTTCAGTTTCCGTCTGCCAAATCCACTCAGAA
>NW_026339372.1:0-227 GCF_001194135.2 Octopus bimaculoides | reverse complement strand
GTGTGTGTGTGTGTGTGTGTGTGTGTGTACACATACATATATATATATGTGTACACATACATAAATTCACACATACCCAGAAGCATGTTTTTATATGTATACATATGTGTGTGTGTGTGTGTGTGTGTGTGTGTGTATATATATATGTGTATTTCTCTGTGTGTGTGTATGTGTGTTTGACTAACAGATTGAGATCTCAATGTGAGATCTAACAAAGAAAAATAATA
>NW_026339371.1:0-514 GCF_001194135.2 Octopus bimaculoides | reverse complement strand
TATATATATATATATATATATATATATATATGAATACATATGTGCAGATGTACATATATCATGCACTCACCTCCTCTTCTCTCCACCCCTAGTTTCTTATTACCCCTGCGTACTCACCCCTTTTCATATCCGTTGTATTTATTTCTCTTCCATTCCCCTCTCCCCTCTTCCCTCTTCCACCCACATTCTACCCCATTCATTTTCGATCAACAGTAATTAAAAATACGGTTCGTAGTTTTTTCTTTAACCCTTACCAGCATGTGTGTGTTTTTGTGTGTGAATGTGAATATGACGGTGTATTTGGGTATGTTATATACATTATATATCACTATTTGTGTATGTGTGTGCGTGTGTGTGTGTGTTACGTGTATTACATTGTGAATGCGATACCGTATACTTGTGTGTGAGTGTGTGTGTGTGTGTATGTGTGTATGCATATATGTATATAATCACATATGTATATATATAAACATAAATAAATGCATATACATCTATATATATGTACAAATGCATG
>NW_026339370.1:0-375 GCF_001194135.2 Octopus bimaculoides | reverse complement strand
TGAAAGCACGTTATAAAAATAAAACTATTGAACAATAATAATAATAATATACTCCAGCCAATTTTTACCGTCCAATGAACCATACACGGAATTACACTTCGGAAGAATCCGATGAGTGACTTGCAGCAAATTGTAGTCACTGACGTTAAATAACGATCGAAGTGGTTAACCGTTAACTGGAACTTAACTGCGAGCAAATACTGTATCCACCTGGATAATGTATATCTCCAAACTCACTTTTATACAGGGTGACCCAAAAGTAGACTTACAGTTGTTACGTAGGCGCTCTAAATTTCTTTTAAAACATTTTATTACATTCAAATTTCTACCTTACAATTAATTAATTTAGCATAGAATAACGGTTTCATATTTTTT
>NW_026339369.1:0-431 GCF_001194135.2 Octopus bimaculoides | reverse complement strand
ATTTGGTAGACGGAAACTGAAAGAAGCCCGTTGTATATATATGTATATATGTATGTGTGTGTGTGTGTTTGTCTCCCCAACATTGCTCGACAACTGATACTGGTGTGTTTACGGCCCTATAAATTAGCGGTTTGGCAAAAGACACCGATAGAATAAGTACTAGGCTTGTAAAGAATAAGTCCTGGGGTCGATTTGCTCGACTAAAGGTGGTGCTTCAGCATGGCCACAGTCAAATGACTGAAACACGTAAAAGAGTAAAGAGTGAAAGAGTAAATTTCTACATTAAATTTGCATTTATATGACAAGAGCAATATTTCATTAGAGAAAAATGATGTACCTTGAGATGTTATATGTGGACCTTTCAATTCATTCCAGCAGACTCATAAATGCAAATTTAATGTACAAATTTGTAATTAAATTATTGAGTATTA
>NW_026339368.1:0-299 GCF_001194135.2 Octopus bimaculoides | reverse complement strand
ATATATATATAATTCTATATGCGTGTGCGTCTGTGCGTGTATGTGTGTGTTTATAATTTTATATATATATATATATGTACATATGTGCACACACCATCCTGCACTCACGCATGCATATACTTATAAATGCAAATTTCACTTCATTGATCTGTTTCAACATCGAAATACGCTTCCGAATTCACAAGTTTACAAGTCTACAATCTCAGTACTTTCACACAATTCTTTCTCAGTATCTCTCATTCTCTCCCCCCCTCTCTGTCACTCTCTGCCATATGCACACACATATACACACTCACACA
>NW_026339367.1:0-626 GCF_001194135.2 Octopus bimaculoides | reverse complement strand
TATAATAAGTAATATAAGATTTTTTTATCCCAAATTGATCTCAAGCATCTATCGATCTTGTCTATACTGGCCTGTTCCGGCCTTCTGCTTTTTGTGTTTATTATTTTATAAATTATTGTTTTCCGACTTGTTTCCTCTAATACGTGTTGTGGCATGTTCAAATGTACTTCACCGCTTTCTTTGATAATCAACTTCCTCGTTTCTATAATTTCCTTTGTCGTGTAGGACACAACAGTTTCACTTTGCTTCAAAGCTTCAGCAAAGTTTTTGCTTTTGTTATTGTTGTTATTGTTGTTGCTGGTGCTGGCACTGGTATTGGTGGCAGATGTGGTATTTGTGCCAGTGGTGTTGTGGCTTTTTCCTTCCTCTCTTTCGCTTGCTGCTGGTGAAGAGAGCAAAGGTTGAGTTGAACTGTTGCTGCTGCTGCTGCTGTTGTTGTTGTTGTTGTCGTTGTTGTTGTTGTTGTCGTTGTTGTTGTTGGTGGTGGTAATGATGTCGTCACCAGAATTGGTGTTGACGTCAGATTCTTTGTAGACATCGTCCATGTTCTGTTTTGTAACCTTGGTTACAGTTTTGTTTTTTTGTTGGTGGTGGTGGTGGCGGTGTTAACACTTGAATTTGTGTGT
>NW_026339366.1:261-363 GCF_001194135.2 Octopus bimaculoides | reverse complement strand
TGTATGTATGTATGTATGTATTTATGCATGTCGTATGTATGTATTTATGTACGTATGTATGTATGTACGTATGTATGTATGTATGCATGCATTTATGTATAC
>NW_026339366.1:0-113 GCF_001194135.2 Octopus bimaculoides | reverse complement strand
TATGTATGTATGCATGTACGTACGTCGTATGTATGTATTTATGTATGTATCTATCTATCTATGTATGTACGTACGTATGTATGCATGTATGTGTGTGTATATTTATGTATGTA
>NW_026339365.1:0-394 GCF_001194135.2 Octopus bimaculoides | reverse complement strand
GCGTGGTGGTATCTCTTGATACCCTGTATTATAATTTATATATATATATACTTTTCCAGTATGGTAATCTACAAGTTTAGGGGGGTAAAAAAGTAAATAAAAATATTCAAGGGAAATAACTGAACGACTTACCAGTATTATCCGTTTTCTTCTAGCTGTTTATAAATAAATCACACCCTAACCCTAACGTCAATCAAATCACGTGTGTGATTTATTTATAAACAGAGATGTACGGAGAATACTGGTAAGACGTTCAGTTACTTCCCTTGAATATTTTTATTTTTTTTATCCCCTAAACTTGAAGATTACCTATATATCTATATATATATATGTATGTATGTATGCAAAAATTTTATAATTATAAGCATAATTATAATTAGGGTTTAGCAAAATT
>NW_026339364.1:0-212 GCF_001194135.2 Octopus bimaculoides | reverse complement strand
ATTTCATTATTCTCTTTAACCCGGGCAACGCCCGGTATTTCTGCTAGTATTTTTATATGGCTTGGAAATTAGGAATACTTATAAATATTTTTTAATATTTTATTTTTGAGGTTTATGTGTTTTTATATGTCTGTGTACTTTTATTTCATTTTTGGTATTTTTGCCACTGAGAATTGTGTATAATTATTGATTCAAGGATGATATGCACACAC
>NW_026339363.1:0-420 GCF_001194135.2 Octopus bimaculoides | reverse complement strand
TATATATATATATACATACACACACATAGATACCCACTGATGTACATATGAACTGGCAGAACAAACCTGTGTGAAGGCAGGTTGCATTTATATCGGTATATGTATAAACACTACTGTGGAGTAGGCAATCTTTATATAGACATCTAAGTATATATATATGGGTATGTGATAGATTTTTAATATGATATGCTTATGTTTGTGTGTTTGTTTTTCAACATATGTGATGATGTGTTTGTGTGCACGTGTAAATATGTATGTAAGTACTTATATATGCATTGCAATGCATAAATGTAGCTCTATATCTTGCATCTAGACTTATGTAAATATATTTGTATGACTTACTGAATACTGACACGCATGTACATGTTGCATGCATCATATATAAATATATATATATATATATATATATATATATATATA
>NW_026339362.1:0-365 GCF_001194135.2 Octopus bimaculoides | reverse complement strand
TAAATATCTTAATTTTCTCATAAAAATTGTTGCTGCTTTGGTGGCCCAGTGGGAAAGGGTGTTTAAAAGTAGTAACAAGAGACAAGCAGAGGTTTCTAACCCCTGCCAGGAATTGCAAGGTGGTCTTATTAAACATTTTCATTTTTTCACTCTAGAGATAAAAAAAAAATGAAAAATTTTAGTAAGACTCCTTAATGCAGGCCGTGGGTAGGATTGAACCCGTCCCACGATGTTCAATGTGGCTGTCTGATTATGCCTCTACCCGCGAGACCACCAAGACAACCATATATATATATATATACATATATATATACGTATACATACATATATATACATATATATATATACACATATATATACATATA
>NW_026339361.1:0-212 GCF_001194135.2 Octopus bimaculoides | reverse complement strand
TATATATATATATATATATATATATATATATACACACACATACCTGTGCGTGAGTGAATGTGACGTATACGCACACATGTATTACGCGCATTCATACATAGATTTGTTGCATCTACATAAGAGTTTGCGTGTGTATATGCATAAACCTCCACACACACATACTTATATGTTTGTGTGTATGTGTGTATTTATGTGCGTATGCATGTCTCTGT
>NW_026339360.1:0-271 GCF_001194135.2 Octopus bimaculoides | reverse complement strand
AACCCATGCTAGCATGGAAAGCGGACGTTAAACGACGACGACGACATATAAAAATATAGATTCAGGTGAATACTCCAGTTTAGGCACCAGAATTTAGTATGGCATTATCCATACAATTTCAAAGTAAGGTGATTAAAATCAAGATAATCAACAAGGATATCCAGAAGTAATGCAGTACGATCGTTTCATGAAACTTCATTTAATTGTACGATGTAATCATTACATCAATTTAAAATGCAGAGCAATTTCCACTTTTATATATATGCATATA
>NW_026339359.1:0-413 GCF_001194135.2 Octopus bimaculoides | reverse complement strand
CGTCTCCGGTCACAATATGTACCATTCTTATACGGTATTAACTCTGTATAACAATATTGCTTTTAAATCTTGACTCAAGGCCAGCAAGTTCAGGGCAGGGTGTAAGATAATTAAAGGAAACCCAGGGCTTAACTGGTACTTGTTTTTTCCACCCTGAGAGGATGAAAGGCAAAGTCAACTTAGGTGGAATTTGAACTCAGAACATTAAACCGCAAGAAATGCTGTTAAGCATTTTCTCCAACGATTCTGCCAGTTGACTGATTTACTTTATATAAAATTATTAATTTCAAACATTAATTTAATGTCTGCAAGTCTGGAGAAAGGGGTCAGTTGATTACATTCACTCCCATTACTCATCACTTGTATGTGTGTGTGTGTGATGTAAACTTATTTTGTCATAGCATCGTCTTGTA
>NW_026339358.1:0-385 GCF_001194135.2 Octopus bimaculoides | reverse complement strand
TGTGTGTGTGTGTGTGTGTGTATGCAGAGCAGAAACAACATAACTAAATATACAAACAAATTGCAATTGTTATTGCTTTGGCTTTTGCAGTTATTTTGAAAGAGAAGATATTTTCAATGTCTGTGCAATTCAAGTGTATATAGTTTTTATAATTAAGCTAGTGTATGTCCGGAAAACTGCTGCTGCTGCTGTTGTTAATGCTTGAAAACATTAATCATTCACTGGCATGTTATTATTGTCTTTATACACTATATTTAATTCATAGATATATAGAGAACTACATGAATACACACACATACATGTATAGAAATATACACACATATATATATACATTCATTTAAATGTATATATATATATATATATATATATATATATATATATATAT
>NW_026339357.1:0-388 GCF_001194135.2 Octopus bimaculoides | reverse complement strand
ATTGCATGCAGCAAGGTCTCTCAGGAAAGACATTTTGCTTTTATTATTATAATGCAACATCCCCCAATATTTAGTAAAAATATTGGCGTGATGCCTGTGCAGGCGTTAGGGGAGGCCATCCAATGTCTGTTGGCTGTGGTGATCTTGCGCAGTGGGGGGCAAGGTTCCTCGTCTGTGCTTGGCGTAGCCACGTCAGCTGCCGCATAATCTTTTGCGTCATGCAGAAAAAAGACATTAATGTATATACATATATACATATACCTTCATCTACATACATATATATGTGTATATATTAAGGTATATATATATATGTGTGCATGTATATATATATATGTATTTATAGATATATATATATGTGTATGTGTATATATATATATATATATATATA
>NW_026339356.1:0-606 GCF_001194135.2 Octopus bimaculoides | reverse complement strand
TATATATATATATATACGTAGGCGTGACTGTCTATGTGTGTAATACATATACACTCGTATACATTAATCTCGTGTATGCATATAATCAAGAAGATGGCATCTATAGAGTAAATTGATACGGTAGAAATAGCAGCTAAATCTTTCTCAAATCACACATATTTTGTGGTTGTGCACAATCCGAAAGTGACTTTTATATTGTAAATTGATACGCTAGAAATAGCAGCTAAATCTCTCTCAAATCATACACATTATATGGATGCATACAGTCCGAAAGTGACATCTATATAGTAAATTGATACGGTAGAAATAGCAGCTAATTCTTTGTCAAATGGCAACCTATTTTATGCAGATATATTTGAAGGAATCGGCTCAAGAGCTACATGTTTCACATCACATCTTGTATTTATATGTACGATTGGTGCAGGCACGTGGCTTTGTTGTTAGGCTGTTGATTTCAAGATGTCGGTCAATTTTACAACATGGAAACCAGGCAACGGGCTTCATAAGTTTCGAGATTATCAGAACTGCCGTGGGATTGAACCTGCAACAACAGGGTTGCCAAAGCGAATATTCTAATCATGCAACAGATAACTACGTCATCGAAAC
>NW_026339355.1:0-575 GCF_001194135.2 Octopus bimaculoides | reverse complement strand
TCACAGAAGCTGACAATTCTCTGGTTTACAGTTCACCTCTTTGTTCTGCGATTGAAAGAATGATCAACTGATATAAAAGAATTAGTCTGTTGTATGTGTATAGATGTATGGGAGATCATTATTGATGTTGGTTGTCAGAAAACACTATATAAATTTGGGAAAGTGTCCAAGTCTTCTTTTTTTTTTTTTGTTTTCTCTTCTTTCTCAAATGTAAGTAACATTTCCATTAAACTTTGAAAATGTATTGTTCTTACTTGACAAGAGTTGTTTGATGTTATTGTTGTTTCGCCCCAGGTTAGGCTTTGTCAAGCCTCATGATTGATCAAAGGCATTCTAACCATGACCATCCTGTCTTTCATATTTCCAAGCAATCCACACCTACATTATTGAATGTGGCTTTTCTATGATGTTGGGGTTGGAGGAGTTGATTTGAGGAAAATTTGGCAGCTTTTTCTAGCAAGCCAAGAGCCATGCATCAGCTCTCTTATGGGCTCTAGAATTGTGATATGAATTAGTGGTGTGTAAATGGTTCTACACACACACACACACACACACACACACACACACACACACAC
>NW_026339354.1:0-267 GCF_001194135.2 Octopus bimaculoides | reverse complement strand
TGTATGTATGTATGTATGTATGTACGTATGTATGTATGTATATGAGTATGCATGTATGTATTTATGTATGTATGTGTGTATGTATGTATGTATATATAAACGCACACATTTCGCTATAAATAACTGTATATTATGTATGCGAGTATATCTGTGCTAGTTTGTTTGAATATTATGTACACACACACATATATATATATATATACACAGATATATAATATAAGGTCTTTATTCAATACAATATAATATAATATTATATATATATATATA
>NW_026339353.1:0-298 GCF_001194135.2 Octopus bimaculoides | reverse complement strand
GTTATCTCAAATTTATATTTTCTGACGCTACTCTATCTCTTTCTCTATCAGTTTCCCCACTCTCGTTCTTCCTCTGTTACTACTACGTATCTCTCTTTACCCCTCTCGTTCTTCCTCTGTTACTACTACGTATCTCTTCCCCCCCCCCTCGTACTTCCTCTCTTCCTCTTTTCCTCTCGTTGCTCACCTATTCTTCTACTTCCTCCCTTTATTTCTCCCTCTACCACTCTCTCTCTCTTCCTTACACCGGCATGGTCACATGCTTCCGGTCACTAATCCTTTTCTTTCTTGGCTATCG
>NW_026339352.1:3565-4485 GCF_001194135.2 Octopus bimaculoides | reverse complement strand
TATATATATCAATTTGTGTCTGTATGTCACTGGATGTATGTGTGTAAATATGTGAGCCTGTGTATATAACTATCATGTATGTATATATGTATAGAGTTGGAATTCCTTTGCGTAATATACATACATACATATGTATGTATGTATGTATGTATGTCTTTGGGGTTGTGTTTACGTATGTAAGTCTGCATATGCAAAGGTGTGTAAGTGTTTGTGTTGGCACACCTGTGGTTATCTCATTGCTTGCGTGAAAAGGATTTGTATATGTCGTCGTCATCGTCATCATAATCGTAGTTGTTGCCATTGTCATCATCATCATCCCAATCATCATCGTTGTCATCATCGTCATCATTATAATCATCATCATAATCATTGTCATCATCATAATTATCATCATCACAATCATCGTCATCATCATCCTCATAATCGTCATCATTACTGTTTATTCTCTGTGTTCTACACCAGTGTGGTTCTCATGGTCTGGCAGGATTTCACAGGTTGGAGGACTGCCTCCTGTTCCAATGCCACCTTTGGTATGCTTTTTCTACACAAGCAAGAGAACCCGGTCATTGGTGTCAGAAGAGAATTTCTGCGGCCACACCATCCCTAACATCTGGCCACCTAACTCCCCAGGCTGCAACACCCTTGATTATTATGTGTGGGGCGCAGTTGAGTGAGAGACCAACAAAACTCCTTGTAATGGTGAACTGCAGGCAAGGGTTATGGCAGCATTCCCCAACTTAAACAAGGAGACCATCCAGAAAAGTTGGCAGGAGATTCCGAAGTCGTCTGGAGGCCATGGTTGAATCCAATGGCGATTTTATTGAATGTATCTATTGAAAGATTATTTATGTCATATTATATTGCGAATTGACAGAAACTTAATCTAAGCGTATAAGTATATATTAGCATCTAAAACTATT
>NW_026339352.1:0-270 GCF_001194135.2 Octopus bimaculoides | reverse complement strand
AGAAATAATACCCTCGTTCACTCCCAAATTGAAACCCGCTCCTAAACCCCCGCAAGAAAGAATTGTTTCGTACACCATCAAAAACGAAGTATTACACGAACTAATAACAAAAAAAGACTATACGATAATGGGACCGATTGAAGGGAAACCGCCGCACATACGGTTGGCGAGGATAAGTGCCGAGCACTTCGAACAATTTAAACGGAGATATGCTGACGACATTTTTGATGTGAGTCAGCATATAGTGAAAGAAAAAATTATTTTAAAACC
>NW_026339351.1:0-470 GCF_001194135.2 Octopus bimaculoides | reverse complement strand
CGTCGAGATCGTATCTAGATAGAGTACTGTGTAGGAGAGTAGATAGAGATTGCATAAGGTGTCCACAATTTCACATAGTCAGCTACACGGATCACAAACCTGTGACGTGTACGCTAGACTTAGATAAGACACATAGGCAATGCCCCGGTTACTGAAAACTAAACGCGTCTTTCCCGTCGAGACAGGTTTTCAGAGACCGGATTAGCACGTTAGTAAAGAGGGCTTTGACGGGAACCATCATCAATAACAAATGGTGGTTTGTCCTCAAGAGAGCAATAAAAGCAGAAGCGGTTAGGTATAGCAAAGCACTAGCCATAGACAGAAACAGAGTAGAGGGTGAGCTAGTTAAGAAGCTAGAAGTGGCATCGCATCTGACGTTTTGGCGGTGAGGTTGGCCCTAGACCAACACTTCAACGCCAAGCACGAAGAGTGCGTTGTCAGGGCTAGGATGCGTGCTCTAAGAAACGAAG
>NW_026339350.1:3478-4231 GCF_001194135.2 Octopus bimaculoides | reverse complement strand
ATGTTTACAGACGTAGTTGCATAGGTGTGCATTGTTACTTATATTTTAGCTTATCCATCAGCCTGCATGCATGTATGTCCGTGTGTGTATGTGTGTGTGAGTGTGTGTTAGAGAGAGAGAGAGCGAGATGTACCGAGTGAGCGTGTGTAGGTTTGTGCAGAATTTTTTATATTTGTGTGCCAGTAGCAAGTATAAATACACAGCATTGATCCAACTCATCTCTCCTCCGCTTGTTCTCCTGGAACACAATGTTATATAATGGCAGTAGCTTAGTGACTGTTCTCGATACTTCCTTTTGCCGCCGCTGCTGCTGCTGCTGCTGCTGCTCAACGAGAAAAACGGTCAGGAGACAGGCTATAAACCCGGGTGTCTTGTGCCGTGTAAATTTATTACATCGTGCTCAACTATAGGCATAAATTGAAAATATCAAATCCGAATGTCAGTTTCTGTAGCATATTGGCTCTAATGCAACTATATATACGTGGATACATCTATCTATCTATCTATCTATCTATCTTTCCATCTATATCACCATCATTCATTTTATCTATCCGTGTATAATTTTTGCTATGTTTATACCTATCTATCGATTTATGTATTCATCTGTCTAGTATTCTATGTATCTATATGTTAATACTGTCCCAAAGTGTTTGTAATATATATTTTTTTTGTTCACATATGCATACATACTTATATAGAAACGACCATAAACAACTATGCATACATACATTCATAAGTAAATTATATATATAT
>NW_026339350.1:0-471 GCF_001194135.2 Octopus bimaculoides | reverse complement strand
ATATATATAATCTTTATAAGAATTTATCAAGTAGTTAGCGTGAAAAAACCTCATAAGGGAAAAATTTATTACTTATTCCCTACTGCTGAGTCTGATTTTAGGAGGCTCGCTTCGAGAGTTGCATTTCCTCGGCTGCGGTACTATGTGTTTATTATGGTAGTTTTGACTTTTATGAGTCCCTCCTAGAGTGAGGGACTCACATTTATAGAAAAACAAAGACCAATACAGGTGGAGGAAGAACAAGCGTATGTATTAGTTCGACGCTCGGGTAAAATAGAAAAGTCTGTTACGTTTCAAGGATACGCACTCCGACAGAAAGGAATAAAAGGAAATAGACAATAAGAGAATGAAATAAAAACATGTTGAGTTCCGTGGTCCAAGACGGTTCAAATATATGTATATATATTTATTGTATATACATACATATATATATGCACACTTTCATATATATATAAAATTTATTATATATAT
>NW_026339349.1:0-294 GCF_001194135.2 Octopus bimaculoides | reverse complement strand
TGGGGTTTAGTTCACTGGTGATCTAAACGAATAGGTACACTGAGTAGGTGCTATAATTCGTCATCCAAGTTCACAGCTGAGTCTGGAGCTAGGGATCGTATTGGGCTCTATTTTACCTCTTCATTTGTTTTTCAGTTTCATGTTAGAGTCTGTTCATTTATCTGTCTATTTACATCTATCTATCTATCTATCTATCTATCTATCTATCTATCTATCTATCTATCTTATCTAATCTAATCTATTAACATCTATCTATATCTTTCTATTCATCAGTCCACCAAAGCGCTCATTATT
>NW_026339347.1:0-464 GCF_001194135.2 Octopus bimaculoides | reverse complement strand
GTAAGGTGGTGGTGGTGACGATGGTGTGAGCATTGGTGATGCTGCTGCTGCTGATGATGGTAATGTTGATGTTGATTTCGGAGGAGGTGGTTGTGCAGTGGTGTTGGAATGAATGTTTATGTTGGTGATGAAGACGATCTTGATAGCGTCGGTGCTGATGGTAGTGGAGTGGTAGTGGAGTGGTAGTAGTGGTATTAGCGACAATGGTGATAGAAGTTCCTAATGTCATCCATGAAGGCATGTCTGTGGACGTTAATTCTTTATATGTGTAAGAACAATAACGGCGATGTTTTCGTTGCCCAGGTAATTACGGTGATGTGTTCGATGAGTTTGGTAATGATTGCAGTGATGAGGAAAATGATATCAACAAATGATGATGATGATAGCCATGACATCAACGACGATTATGATAACGATGTTGTTGTTGTTGATGATGATGATGATGATGATGATGATGATGATGA
>NW_026339346.1:0-446 GCF_001194135.2 Octopus bimaculoides | reverse complement strand
CTTGTCCATTTACAGCCCATCCCTTGCACAGGCCATCAGGTCGATCAAGAGTGGCCCGGGTTTCATCCATATACAAAACTTTTGAAAAGCCCTGCTTCATGTTATCTTCTGCCTATTTCAGATGATTTTGTTTGAAGGAGGATATCACTGGTTTACAGACGTTTTTCAGGGGACGACATCAGGTAGTTCTGGATGCAGGTGTTATGCCAATGCGCTTGAAAAGCTCTCCACTTGTAAGACTTAGCTTCTTTTTAGCTTCATGCTTAATTTGTGACGGAGAACATTGAGAAACAGCCCTTGACTGATCCTTGTTGGCTCTCTTAAGTATCTTCGTAGGAGCTGTACCAAATTTGTTCATAGTTTAGTGATATCTTCCAATTATTTTCGGTATTTCTAATTTTGATTTACCTTTTGCAAGTTCAGAAGTAATAACAGATTTCTCTGAA
>NW_026339345.1:0-788 GCF_001194135.2 Octopus bimaculoides | reverse complement strand
ATATATATATGTATACACACATATAAATAGATATATATATGTGCATGTTCATACACATATTCATTCGTGAATTCATATTTAACTCTCTATCTATCTATCTATCTATCTATCTATCTATCTATCTATCTATCTATCTCGCTATCTATCTACCTCTGTATCTCTCTATATCTCTACCTATTTGCATATATTTATATATATTTATATACGCATACATGAACATATATACGTATATATAAATATATAATGCAATTTATATATAATTCTTAGCCAGATATTGCCAGACATAGATATTGACATATGTTCAATTACACATTTATTAGTCCACATGGATACAAACCATGTTTCTGTTTTAATGCATATACTTTCTCATGTGCCCTTTCAACACTTTACTCCCCTTTAGTGCCATTTTTTTAGAACTTATTTCAAAATATTTACGTATTTCAAATACATTAATTCTAAATGACCTGTGTAAGAAAATATTTAAAGATCATATATTTTTATCACTTTATAACTAAACTTAAATTCAATTGTTGGTATGGTAAGTTAACTGGGAATTTCCAGAAATATCTTTGTCTAAATTTTCCACCCATAAAACGTAATCGTCTTTGTTCGTTTTGTTTGTTCACTTTTCCACTTTTCTTAATGAGTTTTCTTGTTGATTCTACTGCATGTTCACTAAAATATATTTCTTCATCTGTACATATTTAATGAAAAACATAAATATATCTAAACAAAACTACACCTACGTAAAAAAATGTATAATTTAATATATATAAAAATCATCGTCA
>NW_026339344.1:0-400 GCF_001194135.2 Octopus bimaculoides | reverse complement strand
TATATATATATATATATATATACATATATATATATGCATGTATCGAGATAGATAAATAGAGATTGAATGAAATACATACACACACCTGTGCATACATACATATATACATACATTCATTCATTCGTACAAATGCAATCTGTGAGTAGAACAGTAAAAATATGTGAGTGTCATGATAGTAGTATGCTAAATGGTCAAGTACCCTGAAAGTGACCTGTTGTGGATGGTAGTAGCGATTGAATGCATGAAACATTTCTTTTGAATTCACAACGACCTTGAACCCACAACAGTAAACAAGAGAGGCAGAGACAGGCAGAAACAAGGAAAATACCACTTTTATTTGAATGCTATGTAAATATTCTTTTAAAAACTTTTCTTTTAATTTTTCCAAAATTTAATTGTT
>NW_026339342.1:0-219 GCF_001194135.2 Octopus bimaculoides | reverse complement strand
ATATCCGCTAGAATGCCTACGTGATACGACTGTATGAATTTAAATCTAATATTTTTTTATGCTTTCGTATTGCATATCTATATGAATGAATGTATATAGGTAAAGAAGTGGATATACAGATGCTTTATTCATGTGTGTGCTGATGCATTCATTTACACATGTATACAATTATATATATATATTTACATATATATATACATACATACATATATATATATA
>NW_026339341.1:0-322 GCF_001194135.2 Octopus bimaculoides | reverse complement strand
GGACCAGGATATAATTAATTGTACATGTAGAGATAAGACCAAATGTAAATCTAATAATAAATGTGATTTGAAGGATGTGGCGTATAAATGTATAGTGACTTTAATGGATGGGAATAAATTTAATGGCTATAATTTAAATAATATTTACATAGGATCGACTTCGAATAAAATTTAATTACGTGTGGCTCAACACAGGAATTCCTTTAAGAATAGAAATTTGCTTAATTCTATTGGCCTTAGTAAATATATTTGGGAACTAAAATCTAAAAATGTTAAGTACATTTTAAATTGGGAGATAGTTTGTAAGGCGAAATCTTATCGT
>NW_026339340.1:0-217 GCF_001194135.2 Octopus bimaculoides | reverse complement strand
TCATCATCATCATCATCATCATCATCGCCGTCGTCATCATCATCATCATCATCATCATCTTCATTATTATTTTTTTGTTGTTGATGGTGGTGTTGTTATTGTTATTGTGGTTATTTATTTGAACTTATGGTTCAAGTTTCAACTTTCGCATGACGTTTCGGAATTTCATTTAAATGTTCCTTTCAATTTTTCTCTTTGTGTGTGTGTGTGTGTGTGT
>NW_026339339.1:0-907 GCF_001194135.2 Octopus bimaculoides | reverse complement strand
CCAGATTCCACAAAAACTGTTCGCCGGGAGCTGCACAAAGCCGGATTTCACGTAAGGACAGCAATCAAAAAACCATTACCTTCAAAAACAAACGTTGCAAAGCGTTTAGAGTGGAGTAGAAACATACAGAGTTGGTCGCTAGAGCAGTGGAAGAATGTTATTTTCTCGGACGAGTCATCCTTTACTTTATTTCCGACCTCCGGCCGAGTATACGTGTGGAGACAGCCAAAAGAAGCATTTGACCCAGACTGCCTTCTTCCAAGAGTTGGATCTGTGATGATCTGGAGGGCTATATCTTAGAAATCCGCCGGCCCAATGCTTTCCCTTCGTGGCAGAATTAATAGTTAAGACTATTTAAGCATTTTATCCGATCAAATTCATCCTATGGTTGCGGAACTGTTTCCGGAGGGAAAAACAATCTTTCAAGATGGTAATGCACCAATACACACAGCTAAAGTTGTTACTGAATGGCACGAGGAACAATCTAGTGAAGTTGAACATCTTTTCTGGCCACCACAGACCCCAGATCACAATATTATTGAACATTTATGGTGCATTTTAGAAAAAACAGGTAAGGAGTCGATATCCTCCATCATCATCACTACAAGAACTGGAGACTGTTTTAGCCGAAAAATGGACAAAAATTCCTTTGGGAACAATTCAAACTTTGTATGAGTTCATACCTCGTAGAATTCAAGCTGTAATTACTGCCAAGGGCGATCCTACCCGACATTAGAATAAATTTGTTTAAAATCTTAAGGTGTTTCCATTATATTGTCCAACCCCTGTACACACATACCCACACAAACGTACACACACAGAGACATCTTCGTCGTTTGTTTTTTCGTAAATTTCAACTATATATATATATATATAAAGAGAGAGAGAGAGAGAGAGAGAGAGAGAG
>NW_026339338.1:0-316 GCF_001194135.2 Octopus bimaculoides | reverse complement strand
TCAATGTATTATAGTGGTTTCAACCTGGAGAGACTCATTGATTTCCAAGTTACATCCCCTGTTGAGAAACATTACTCTTAGAGATCCTCTCAAACCTCCCCCCACTTCCCATTTTGGTCACTTGAATTCATGATCGTGCTCTTTCAGTGATTACCCAACAATCATGTCCATAGGTGAGGATAGGCACAAAAACCAAGTTGAAGATGAGTTTGGCTTTTTTTTACCAACCATTTTTCTTCTGAGGAATGAATGGAATGGTGGAGCTGCTGCCTTCCTGTGCCAATACCTGCAATTCTAGAATCTAATTCAACCTCCT
>NW_026339337.1:0-444 GCF_001194135.2 Octopus bimaculoides | reverse complement strand
ATTGTGGGTGGCGGATTTATTCTTTGTGGAGAGTGGTTCTTCGACGGAGTGATATTCCTGCTTGGCCAATATAATTATTACCACATCCTAAGCATGTAATGGCATAGATTAGATTTCCCGAGGCACAAGTGAAATTTGATTTAATCTTAAATATTTCACTTTGTTTAAAGTGGAACTCTGAACCCTCCAAAAGGTGGGGGCAAGTACCACAGTTAGGTCGACCACATTTTTTCACTTTTGGTTCTGTTGTTAATGGATATAGTCTTGCGCTGGTTAATATTTTTTTCAACGATTTAGGTCGCATTTTGCTTTTGATAATTTTGTGAGCCTAAAATTTTGTTCAATGTTTTATCTCTTGTGAGGATGGGTAGATTTTGGATGATAATATTGAAGTCTTCGTTGTTTCTAGGGTTGTGTGTGGAGATGTATGGGAGTATTTTTAAG
>NW_026339335.1:0-204 GCF_001194135.2 Octopus bimaculoides | reverse complement strand
ATGGATTTTCAACAGTGTAAAGAAACTGATTGTGGTGATCGTAGTTTTGATGGTGATTGTGATCGTAGTTTTGACGATGATTGTGGTGGAAACAGATACAGTGCTGATGATGACAATGGCCGAGATAAGAATAGGAGGAGGATAAAATAGTATTAGTGGTTATAATGGTGACAGGAGCGGTGTGATGTGTGATGCTGAGGTGAT
>NW_026339334.1:0-258 GCF_001194135.2 Octopus bimaculoides | reverse complement strand
CGTCGGGGGCGATGCTTGTAGTTCGTAGTTGTACGATGGTGTCGATGTCGCTGGAACTGGCTGGTTGGTGTTACGCGTGTGTGGCCGACGGCCAGATCTCAAAGGAGATCTGAGGCGCGACGAATTTGCTGGGTATCTAGCAGGCTATTTATAACTGAAGGTAGGCTCCAGAGAAGCATTATAAGAACTCTCTCACGTGACCTTATTGGGGGCTACGGTTGGTCAGTTTGCGTTCTGGCGGGAACGGTACGAAGCAGT
>NW_026339333.1:0-200 GCF_001194135.2 Octopus bimaculoides | reverse complement strand
TGCGGCCATGCTGGAGCACCGCTTTTAGTCGAACAAATTGACCCCAGGACCAATTCTTTGGAAGCCTAGTACTTATTCTATCGGTCTCTTTTGCCGAACCGTTAAGTTACGGGGGACTTAAATACACCACCATCGGTTATCAAGCGATGCGTGGGGACAAACACAGACACACAAACATATACACACACATACATACATAT
>NW_026339332.1:3513-4791 GCF_001194135.2 Octopus bimaculoides | reverse complement strand
CTGCCCTAACCACTGGGCCATTGCGCCTCCACTATCAGTCTATACAACGCTTGGAATTCGCTGTTTCGATCCCTCGTTTGTTTCTTCTCAACTATTTAGCCAAAGCGCGGTGTGAATTCAGCTCTGTTTATTTATTTATTTGCACGAATAGTGATAAAGTTTCAAATATACTTTTAAGATGAAAAAAAAAGCAGTTTTTGAAATTTTAACGACTGTTTTCTTCCTCTACCGAACGTGTCATACACCCTACGTATCACATATGATACGCAGTACAGGTAAAAGAGTTAAGTCCGTTCTTATTTTATGTGTCTTCCAAATAGACGATAGTATGACTCCACCAAAGAGATGCCTTGACGAACTCAAGAATTGTTGACTTTATATTCGAAAGTCGAATTGTTAGCAATATATTGTGAAAAAAATCAGAACAACATCGTGACAAACTTGGCAAAAAAATATTAGAGTAGTTTTTGTTGTAATCAAGAATAAAGATATTTGCAGCGAGCAAAGTTCAGAAAAAAAAATACAAACAATTTATTGTTTTCAGAAATGTTAAGCAAAGAAGTAACAAATTTCAGTGAAATTTATGTATTTGGAATTCATATCGAAACAATGTAGAATATCATGGAAAATTGCGGAGGAGACCTCACAATCGTTTTCTGTTATGTCCATTCATATTGAAATGTTGTGGAAAATGACAGACAGACATTATTTCGTTTCATGTGCAAAACCTGCTTCAATGATTTGCAGTAAGTTGATATAAGGGAATAATGTGGAAAGTACGGGTGGAAGTTTCAGTCCTTTAGCTGTCTACATCTAAACTGAAATATTTTGAAACGCTGAAGGGGAAACATATGGGTTAAAACCAGTGTGATCTCTGTTTAGTAAAGTACGAAGATGCCACAGAAAATTAGAATGTAAGTTTAATGGACGTTTTTGCTTTGGGATTCAGTGCAAAGTTATTGGAAAAAATTAAAAACTAAGCCTTATATTGATCCCAAACCGGGGCCAATGATGAGAAAGAAAAAAAAAAAAAAGAGGTATGAAAAATATTGGCTTCAAATAATGGCGCAAGGCTTGCAATTTAGGGGACAAGGGTAACTCGATTGCATCGACCCCAGTGCTCAACTAGTTCTTATTTTATCGATCCCGGAACGATGAAAGACAGTCAACCGTGGCGCAATTTGAACTCAGAATGTTGAGACGGACGAAATGTCGCTAAGCATTTTTGTCCGGCTTGCTCACAATTCTTCCATCTCGCTGCTTTAGATGATAATGATG
>NW_026339332.1:1210-2251 GCF_001194135.2 Octopus bimaculoides | reverse complement strand
CGAACCGCTATGTTACGGGGACGTAAACACACCAGCATCGGTTGTCAAGCGATGTTGGGGGGACAAACACACACACACACATACGACAGGCTTCTTTCAGTTTCCGTCTACCAAATCCACTCACAAGGCTTTGGTCGGCCCGAGGCTATAGTAGAAGACACTTGCCCAAGGTGCCACGCAGTGGGACTGAACCTGGAACCATGTAGTTGGTAAGCAAGCTACTTACCACACAGCCAAATAAATATATAAAACAAATATCAGGACTTGATCGATGAAAACCTTGTTATGGTACGATACGCAGCCTCATTATCCAATGAAATCAGCTTCTGCGACTTTCCATCTAAATCGGCGTGCTATCTCCTACGTGGCCTAGTGGTTAGGTTGTTGCACTCATGATTGCAAGGTTATGGTTTCGATTCCCAGCCGGCTGTGCGCTATGTTCTCGGACAAAACACTTCTTTTCACGTTGCTCCAGTTTACTCAGCTGTAAATGGGTAACGGATTGGCGTACAAGGGTGAGATGGTGACCCAGAAAACTCACTCGGACGGAGGCCGAGAGTCACGTTTTGAATTCAGCAATCGAAAGGTAGAATAGTTCAACCCGTACTGTGAATTCGGACTGGTTGGGATTGGTTGTTCAGCCATGTCAAAGGTCAGCAATTTCTCGCAGAAAATTGGTCTGGAATTCAAACAACTGAAGAAAGCCAGCAAAGAGATAGGTACGGCAAAGGAAAGAAGCACAAGGTGGCTATGGTTGATAAGAGACTGCACGTGGAACCCTTCCGTAGACGAAGACTAATTCAGTCCTCGAAGCATACAGGCTGAGGGGCGAAATGCTTGTGACTCTGAGATACCTGCTGACGATAAAGAAGGGTTTCTGAGCTTGAGATAATTCAGAAGTAACGCTTGCTTACCATTAATGTGGAAGCTGTTAACAGGAATGCTTTCAGAAAGCATTTACGAACACCTTGACAACCAGAATTTATTGCCAGAAAAACAGAAAGGTTGCAGGAAGAAGGCTAGAGGAACGCACGATCTTTT
>NW_026339332.1:0-607 GCF_001194135.2 Octopus bimaculoides | reverse complement strand
TTTCTGATCTAAATATTTCCTTTAAATGAATTAATACCATTCCTTTTTGTAAGTAAAATAATAATTTAAAAAAAAAACGTTTCTTCTTTCGAAAAAATTTCTACAGCACGACACAAAAAAAAAAAAAAGAATGTAGGTAGGTACTATTGTATTAATATACAGATACTGGTATAAAAGCAAGAAATTGAAACTTCTTGTATTCATTTATTTCCTATAAGATGTTAGTGGTGAAGATGGTGGCGGTGATGGTGGTGGTGTTATTTGTTATATATGTATGAATGTAACTGTTTGCCTTTTTGTTCTTTAGTGGGATCAATATAGACAAAGCTGGTACCAGTAATATATTGCAGGGTAGTGGATTAGCTAAATGTCTCCTCTGAAATGTCACAGTCTCTTCTGTCAAAATTTCTTTTATTAAGCTACGTTGCAACAAATAAAAAAAGTTTTGAATTTTACAAAAACACGAACACGCACAAAAAATTCTGTCGAAGATCTTCGTGGTACAATAAACTAAGAGGCTTGGTTTCAAAACGAGATTAAATATACGTTTATTAAACATATACATATACACATACGTACATTAAATACATACATGTGTGTGTGTGTG
>NW_026339331.1:0-421 GCF_001194135.2 Octopus bimaculoides | reverse complement strand
GTCCATATTTGTTTCATTTTTCTCTATTATGTGCGTATGTGCATCCGTAATCTCCCCACCAGAAATTACCAAAAACACATAATGAAAATAATTATAACAAGTAACTGTAGAATATGTGGAGATGGACAAGAAACAATAAATCATATTATCTCTGGCTGCCCAGTCCTGGCTAAGAAGGAATATATTCACAGACACGACAGAGCTGGGACCTATATACACTGGAAGCTATGCCAACACTATGGAATAACAACAGAAAAAAGATGGTATAAACACACGCCAGAAAAGGTCACAGAAAACGAGAAAGCAGCCATACTCTGGGATATGCCAATACACACTGATAGAGAAATTATGGCCAATAGACCAGATATAGTTGTCAAAGATCATGAAGAAAAAATGCTTTTTAATTGATGTATCAATACCA
>NW_026339330.1:133-255 GCF_001194135.2 Octopus bimaculoides | reverse complement strand
GATATCAGCTGTCCTCAGGACCTGTGTGTCTGGAATTTATGAGGTCCAGCTAACATCGAGAATGTGTCTGAGACATCTCTGAGGAAAGCGTTCAAGGACCCTTACCTGACGTTTGTACAGAG
>NW_026339330.1:0-112 GCF_001194135.2 Octopus bimaculoides | reverse complement strand
GGAGCGATGTCAGTACACATGCACGGTATACAGCAACTTTTGTTTGCCTTTCGATGCCATGCTGGGACCAGATACGAGACTGAAGAGACCGGAAGGAATTAGTTGCTCTCTG
>NW_026339329.1:0-402 GCF_001194135.2 Octopus bimaculoides | reverse complement strand
TCATCATCATCATCATCATCATCATCATCATCATCATCACCATCAGCAGCTGTAAGAGCAGTAGTATTGGAATGGGGTTTTTGTTGTTGTGACTGTGGTTATTCTGGTTTTGCGGTTATCGTTGTTGTTTCCTCCCAGGTCAACTTTGAGAAAGCAGGCCGATGGATAAAAGGCTGTCCATTTCATCCGTGACCATCAGGATTGACAGTTATTTCCAGCAGGTCGAGTGACAGCTTAGAGACTTTAATCATTGGCTCATGGTAGTAATCGCGTTTGAGGATCAGGTTGGTATCACCTTTGTTATTGCAATTAGTAGTAGTAGTAGCAGTAGCAGCAGTAGCAACAGTATTAATAGTAGTAGTAGTTGTTGCTGCTGTTGTCATCGTCGTAGTGGTAGTAGTA
>NW_026339328.1:0-332 GCF_001194135.2 Octopus bimaculoides | reverse complement strand
CTCATCGATGAAAATCCACTATCACATATAGAAAAATTAATACATATATATGTATATATATTATTGTTATTATGTTAAACTGTTGTATGCTCAAATTTGGCCAAATGTGTTTCTTGCAATATTTATTTTTGCTTGCAGTAGTTGGTTCTTTTAGTCAAACAATTCTATCTCCAGCTGCTTCAGATGCCAAGATATCAAAAATTAGCAAAGTGTAGTACAACGGTTTTGTGTTTCTTTCAATTGATTTTAAAATATAACAAAGAATCTAGTGAAATAACTTAATTATCATTAAGCTAGTGTTAGGAACATTAATTGTGACTAAGGTTTGGTGG
>NW_026339327.1:0-200 GCF_001194135.2 Octopus bimaculoides | reverse complement strand
TATGTGTATTCGCCCACAGTGTTGCCATCGTAGTTGTTGTTGTTGTTGTTGTCATTGCCATCGCTGGCACCGCCACTGCTGCTGAACGTGTTAGTTGTGTTGTTGGCGTCGTTATGGCCGTCCTTGAAGTTTCATGTGTGTGTTTGTGTTTGTGTATGGGTTCACTTCGTATGTTGTATGTATCCATGCCCTTTATATAG
>NW_026339326.1:335-503 GCF_001194135.2 Octopus bimaculoides | reverse complement strand
TTGCTGTCTCGAAACATCATTTCCATCTCCTTCTTTACTTTCTGCAGGTAGGACATATAGTGATTTGCTTGTTTGCATGCAATAAGTATCATTACATGACTGATGGTCTTCTGTAAGTCAGTTTATCTTTTTCTCTGTCTTCAAAACCCATGTTAGTACTTTCTTTGA
>NW_026339326.1:0-110 GCF_001194135.2 Octopus bimaculoides | reverse complement strand
ACAGAGAATACTCTCTCCTCGAGAGAGTCCCTCGAAGCTAGTTATTTTTTATGGGAAAATTTAAGTAAGGGCACATTTCACCGGCATACAATCCTGACTACCACTACTAC
>NW_026339325.1:0-251 GCF_001194135.2 Octopus bimaculoides | reverse complement strand
TCGAGTTACCTCTATTTCCAGGTCTTTGTATTTTGAAAGCTTCTCCATTTATTTTAGTGAAACGTTGTCATCTGCTGGTATTCATACATCAATTAGAAAGCATTTTTTCCTTCATGATCTTTGACAACTATATCTGGTCTATTGGCCTTAATTTCTCTATCTGTGTGTATTGGTATATTCCGGAGTATGGTTGCTTTCTCATTTTATGGCGTGTGTTTATACCATCTTTTTTCTGTTGTTATTCCATAGTG
>NW_026339324.1:0-300 GCF_001194135.2 Octopus bimaculoides | reverse complement strand
TATATATATATATATATATATATATGCATATATATACACACACACATATGTATATATATATATGTATATGTCTTTATATGTATATATGCATATATGTACGTATATAGATATATAGATACATATGTATATTATATATGTTTGTATATATCATTATACACGCATATACACATATATAGTGTATGTACGCACACATGTACATATATGTGTATATGCATGTGTGTATCTTTCTCTTGTTTTACATGTTTGTATGTATGTATGCATGTATGTACGTATGTGTATATATACATATATATTTGTATG
>NW_026339323.1:0-382 GCF_001194135.2 Octopus bimaculoides | reverse complement strand
CAATTTCTATTTTAAAACACTATGTTTGAGCACTGTATTAATTCCAAGATTTGATAACTGACACTTTTTGTCTAACCCCATCTTTATAAGATATTCATTTACATAATAACACTGTTGATGAAGTGTGAAGTCAACACAATCAATTTTGATTTTAACTTTTAATATGTCAGTAGAAAACCAAAACTTATCTCTGCCATCCATTGGAACTAATTTCTGCTTTAATAGTTTAGGAAAATTAGAAGTAGTTTTTGCTATTTCAGACAACAAAGTAAACGTTTTTATAATGATTTTGCAAAATGGACACGTAAAAAAAATGATCAACACATATCTTGTAAACAATTCTAACTGCTGAATTATTTGTAGCCATATTCGGTTAATGTTG
>NW_026339322.1:0-471 GCF_001194135.2 Octopus bimaculoides | reverse complement strand
TTATATTTCTTCCCTTCTACCTGGAACAGCGTTCTTACACATGCGCTCAATAGACAGAGAAAGTGATACATACAACGTCATAGATTAAACTTTCTTCTCAGTATTCTTTACCTATTTTTCATAACATTGATACGTAAAAACACACACAACCACACATACGTAATCTGTGACAACAACATACACATTGCTCCCGTTCTCTATCTCCCCCTCTTCCTCTCTCGCTCTCTCAAACGCATACACGTGCAAGAAAACACAATCATTCACGTTCGTCAATGTGGCATAACTACAGAGTTGTACCCACCGACTTTGGAAGGTCATAACTTACAGAAAAATGAATATTTTTTAATGAAATTTTCTATGCATATATTATTTATTATGTAAATTCCGAATATACACAAATTTTCGATGAAAGTGTTTTGAGAGTGGGGTGGGGGACAATTTTCGGAAATTCCACTTAAATTCCTCTTAACT
>NW_026339321.1:0-233 GCF_001194135.2 Octopus bimaculoides | reverse complement strand
TACTACTACTACTACTACTACTACTACTACTACTACTACTCCTTCCGTTGCTGCTACTGCCGCTGCCGCTTTTAGTGCTGCCGCCACTTCTGCTGCTGTCGCTTCTGCTGCGGCCGCTTTTGCTACTGCTGCTAATAATAATGCAGCTGTTGTTGTACAGCCATAAGTCAGCTTTGGTCGAACAGAGATATGGTCAAAAACGTTCTAGCAATGACCATTCTGGGTTTTTTTTT
>NW_026339320.1:0-454 GCF_001194135.2 Octopus bimaculoides | reverse complement strand
CAGCATGGCTGCAGTCAAATGACTGAAACAAGTAAAAGAGAGTAAAGAGATGCTAACTCCATCTCATTAATAAAGAGGAAGGTGGTATCCGAAAATTTCACTAATACAGTAGAACCTCGCAGTACGAGTGCACCCACCATTGTACAAGTAATTCGCTGTACAAGCAGAGACTCGAGTGAATTTGTCTTGAAGTACAAACAGAAATCTGTAATACAAGCACACAAATTGTCCCATCTTTAAGGTAATTTAACTAATGAAATCAGTTTTACTCTTTCACCTGTTTCAGTCATTTGACTGCGGCTATGCTGGAGCAGCATCTTTAGTCAAACAAATTGACCCCCGGACTTATTCTATCGGTCTCTTTTGCTGAACTGCTAAAATATGGGGACGTAGACACACCAGCATCAATTGTCAAGCAATGTTGGGGGAACAAACACAGGCACACAGACATATA
>NW_026339319.1:0-206 GCF_001194135.2 Octopus bimaculoides | reverse complement strand
TATTTATATGATATTCCTTTTCATATTGCCTACTTACGGTTCAATTTCTTACCTGCAGTCATATTTTGCAATTCAGATTGCATTATGCATTTTTTAGGTAAAAATCCCATCAAGGCAAAAATTGACAAAATTTCAACTCTCTATTCACTAGGATAGCAATTAATTTTTGCCTTGATGAATTTTTTTGCCATTTAAATGCATGATGC
>NW_026339318.1:0-208 GCF_001194135.2 Octopus bimaculoides | reverse complement strand
ATATATATATATACTTATATATATTTATACATATATATACATACGTATATGATACATATACATCGTTGATGTCGTAAGAATTTTATTATGAACTTTCGAGAGAACGTGAACTAATTCGTTTTGGGAATATCTTGAAGCACAAACAGACAAAGCTATAGATGACACCACGTAAATAATGGGTTTAAAAAACACTGCACGGGTAGAAAAA
>NW_026339317.1:0-677 GCF_001194135.2 Octopus bimaculoides | reverse complement strand
CACACACACACACACACACACACCAATGCACACAGGCGTTTGTACATGAGCAAAAACATACCTCCTTATTTGTGAATATGTGGGTATGTATGTGTGTATTTATTTAAGTCTGAAACTAGAATCTATGTCAATTTGACTATTTGAAGTTGGCTAACACTTGTTGATTGATGGATGTTAATTGTATTTTAACAAGATGGATAAATAAACTTGTAGCTTGAGATTCCTTCTAAAAGTCATTCAAATTCAGGTTTACCAACCTATCCTACCTAACCCTGTCTTCTGTTCTTCTTTTGTTACTATTTACCTTATAAAGGCGAGAAATAGTTAAAGGGTGGTCTAGAGAAGAATTATCATACAATTATGTTATTGCCAAAAAATGTGGCTAAAAACATAAGTGCAGTGACGTGATGATGGTGTAGCTAATAATAAACTTACGCATGTATCTACTTATAAACCTATCTGTATGTATGCAGGTGTGGCTGTGTGGTAAGAAGCTTGCTTCCCAACCACATTGTTCAGAGGTTCAGTCCCACTGCGTGGCACCTTGGGCAAGTGTCTTTTACTATAGCCATGGGCCGACTAAAGCCTTGTGAGTGGATTTGGGATTCTGTAGACAGAAACTGAAAGAAGACCATTGAGTGTGTATATATATGTATATATATATATATATATATATA
>NW_026339316.1:0-218 GCF_001194135.2 Octopus bimaculoides | reverse complement strand
TCGTCATCATCATCATCATCATCATCATCATCATCATCATTATCATCGTTGTCATCATCATCATCATCATCATCATCATCATCCTTTCTACTTTCCTTTCTCATCGTCACTCTTCATACTCCTTTCTCTCTTCTCTCTCTTCCTCCTCCATTTCTTCTTCGTCAGTCGCCACCACCACCACCACCACCACTATCACCACCACCATCACCACCACCACC
>NW_026339315.1:0-574 GCF_001194135.2 Octopus bimaculoides | reverse complement strand
CTATCTATCTATATCTATCTATGTATGTATGTATCTATCTATCTATCTATATACCTGGTCTTCTGTCTGCCTGTCTGTTTGTCAGTCTTTCCTTTTCTCTGTCATTTAGTCGTTTCAGACATATGGATAGTGGCTATGTTAGGGCACCATCTGGTATTACTCAGTAATACCAGAATCGACAGTAGTACATATTCCATGTCTCGCATTTCCTCTCTTTCTGTTTGCTAAACATCAGATTTACGAGGGCATACACATACCGTTACTAACCAAGTGGTGAGACACAGACACAGACATTCGTACATACGCATATATATACACACACCACCACCCTACAGATACGTACACATACGCAGGTACGTACAATCAACACATACACTTATATGGAAATTACTCAATCAGAAATGAAGATAGTCTGATATTTTATGAATCGAGTTAAAGATAACAAGAACGGATAATTTGAGACAGATTCAAAGTTTTATCGAAGAATCTCTGCCTTTATTTATTCAGGAGTTATATTCCATATTGTTTCTTATTTCTTTATTGCCCACAAAGAGCTAAACATAGAGGGGACAAA
>NW_026339314.1:0-257 GCF_001194135.2 Octopus bimaculoides | reverse complement strand
GGGTGGGGGCATTCTCGCACCCATCGCAGTTCCCAATTTTTGTCGATAGAAGTTGTCTTTGAAATCAAAGTAATTATTCTGCAAGATGAATTTTAGCCCTTCTTTTACGAATTCTTTTTTGATGCGATGTAGGAGTTCATTAGAGTAATTCTGTGACCAGAATTGAATTTCCTCTATTCCTAGACTCTAGGGGATATTAGAAAAGAGGTTGACTATTTTCACCCTCTATAAATTCAAGGACAATGCAACCTGTAGTC
>NW_026339313.1:1648-1818 GCF_001194135.2 Octopus bimaculoides | reverse complement strand
CAGACAGAGAGAGAGAGAAAGAAAGAAAGAAATAGTGTGTTTGTGACGGGCAGAGATAGTGTTTGCTAGCGTCCCCATGAAAAAAGTGGGTAAGGCAGACAGAAATCAAAGCAAATTTTTCTAAGCAAGACAGAGTTTACTTTGCTAGCGTCTAACAAAAAAAAAAAAAA
>NW_026339313.1:0-537 GCF_001194135.2 Octopus bimaculoides | reverse complement strand
ATATATATATATATATATATATATAAGACTGTATCAGACTGCCAGAAGGGAAGCTAGGAGACAGGTTTACTTAGCCAGAGGGGAAGCAGATAAGAAAGAGTTTGCCAATGTTCTGCACCATGAGGACCAAACACTTGAAGTATTTTGTGTTGCAAGACAGTGTGTGAGAGAGAATCATGATGTCGTGGGAGAGAAATGTGTTCGCATGGATGATGGCACACTTGCACTAACCAAGGCTGCAAAGAGAGAGGTTTGGAGACACCACTACAAAAGATTGCTCAATAAAGAGAATGGATGGGAGAAAGAGAGCCTGCCAAATGTTGTCCCAACAGTGGGACCAGCTATCCGACTTGACAGTACCATGGTAGATAAAGCAATTAAGAGTATGCAGACAGGGAAAGCCCCTGGCCCATCAGGAATCACTGCAGAGATGCTCAAAATATCAGGTAGTGGCGGTGTCTGCCTAGTCACCCGTATTGTTAACCAAATGATACACAAAGGAGTCATACCCAATGACTGGTGTAGCAGCACCATAGT
>NW_026339312.1:0-244 GCF_001194135.2 Octopus bimaculoides | reverse complement strand
TGAAAATTTGCTTCACAATGAAAGCCGGTTAGAAATCTTTATTAAAACATTTACTGACTTATATACATATATCATTGGTATTATATTAAAATGTCGTATGTCCAAATTTGGCCAAATGTCTTGTTTTCAATATTTATTTTTGTTTGCAATAGCCAGTTCTTTTAGTCAAACTATAGTATCTCCAGCTGCTTCAAATGCCAAGATATCAAAAATTGTCAAAATGTAGTACAACGGTTTTGCTATG
>NW_026339311.1:0-286 GCF_001194135.2 Octopus bimaculoides | reverse complement strand
GATGATGATGATGATGATTGCAAGCTGATTGTTAAAAAGGCTCAATTAAAGGGAAAAGTGTCAGATTTAGAGTGATAACATCTGCAACAATACATAGGCACAGCTAACAGGAAGAGTTTGAATATATTTATGAAAATGAAATCACATCATATATTGAAATAAATATGTAGAAATATTCTACATTGAATATTATCTTCATGCCCATGTCAATGTATGTATGCATGTAGTGTGTGTGTGTGCACTATAATGATTTTTAATTTAATAAATCTTCCTTCAAAGATGTATA
>NW_026339310.1:0-496 GCF_001194135.2 Octopus bimaculoides | reverse complement strand
TATATTCATATACGAACGGGTGTAGCGAGCTATGTGTGCCGCTGTAAACCTATAGTCAACCATTTTAAAAACAATATTGGTTCAAAATAAAGCGGCCAGGTGGCAAATCGTTTGTACGCCCGCCAAAATATTTAGAAACACTACGCCCGTCTTTACGTCACGAATTCTAATTCCGCCGAAATCGGCTTTGTGTTTTGGTCGTTTCGGCGATGAGAAAATATGTCCCAGTTGAACATTGCGATCGACATAATCGACTTACCCAACCCCACCCGGAATTGTTGGTCTTCTGCCAGAATTTCAAACCAATATAATAAATTGACTGACTTCAAATTGTGTTGAGATTGTCTTAGGTATTCATCCTTTCGAGGTCGACAAAATAAATGCCAGTTGAGCACTGGTGACAATGTCATAGACTTATCTTCTTGCCCCAAATTCCTGGCCTCCAGCTCAAATTATTATTATTATAATTATTATTATTATTATTATTATTATTATT
>NW_026339309.1:0-223 GCF_001194135.2 Octopus bimaculoides | reverse complement strand
TGTCTATTTTAGATAGTTCGTTTAGTGTCTAGTTAAGGATATTGTAGCTGGGACGGCTAAAGTGTTAATACCTATTATCTTGCTTTTAGCATCGAGTTCTGTTTTTAGTATTGATCTAACTCGTCTATAGTACTCTTTCTTTATTTTTTCTTTCATTTGTGTGTGTTGTACCGTATTTAGTTCATTGATTCCTAAATATTTGTATGGCTGGTTTTCGTCTAAT
>NW_026339308.1:0-276 GCF_001194135.2 Octopus bimaculoides | reverse complement strand
ATATATATATATATATATACAGATATACAGATATATATACATAAATATATGCATGGTATATATGTATAAATGTATATATAAATATATATACATATACAGATATACATATAAATACATGTATAGTATATGTATAAATGTATATATATTGTATATGTATTGCATATATGTCTAAATGTATATATATAAATATATATATTTATGTATGCATGTATGTATGTATGTATGAATGTATGTATATATCTATGCTCGTGTATACATACATTGACCTTTGAATAC
>NW_026339307.1:0-246 GCF_001194135.2 Octopus bimaculoides | reverse complement strand
ACACATCCATATAAAGATATACTGAGACATCCATAGACACACCTATATTTATGTCTACACCCACCAGGCATTAAGTATACATCATTTTCTCAATACTTATCTCTGCTGTATCTCAATATCGTCTTTGATTTGGCATTTGTTGATGTCTGACGTCTGTCTCATTACCAAGCTGCAGATTTTTATGCTGTGTTGATTTATGTTTGCACACCACGGATTCATTTGCTCACAAATACAGATTCGGACACA
>NW_026339306.1:0-363 GCF_001194135.2 Octopus bimaculoides | reverse complement strand
ATATATATATATATATATATATATGTATATATATGCATTATTAAAGTGTAAAGACCCCTCTTCAGTCATTAATAACCATGAACTCGCACCTAGAGAGTTAACTTTCGAGGCACAAGTCCGAGCAAAGTAATTTGTAGAAGACCAGCAGTCGCCTATGCACACCCTCTCCATGCCACTGATGTTACCCAAGGGAAAGTCAAAGGCCGATACAGCTTGGAACCAGTGGCGTCATAACACGTGAACTGGAGCAATGTGAATTATAGCGTCTTGCTCAAGAACTCAGCTCACTACCTCATGATTGGGAGTCTGACACTCTAACCACTGGACCACGTGCCTTTATATAAGTGTGTGTGTGTGTAGCGA
>NW_026339305.1:0-2724 GCF_001194135.2 Octopus bimaculoides | reverse complement strand
TAACTTAAAAGAAAACAAAGAAGTGAAAGAACTTTTAAAGGACTCGATGTGAAATAGAGCATCGGAAATTTCCGAGTGAGTGGAAGCTCCGGATTCAGGGCAAGGAGAGTAAAAGTCCGTGAAGTTGAAGGACTTGGGGATAGCCGAAAACTTAGTAAGCGGAATGAGGACATGACTGGTGTGTGTTGGCACTGTGGGAGAAGCGGACACAGGTGGCGAGACTGCTACAGTTGTCGGCGAGAGAAGACACAGAAAGATAGGGCAGGATCTGTTTATAAGGGCAAGTGTTGGTGTTGTAAGAAAAAGGGACACCTGAGTTGTGACTGCCCAACAAGAAATAGAGTCAGAAAACTAAGAGGAGCTGGGCAACCACCAGCCAGACGTTCCAAAGAAGCCCCACACTCGAGACGGCGTGCAAGGACTGCGATAAACAGCCTACGAGTGAGCGGAAAGGTTAACAGCCGCACGTGTTCTCTAGTGATTCATTCGGCCGCGGGACAGACTTTTGTGAGGTCCGATGTGTTGCAGGATCTAGACCTGCCAGAGGCATCGCAGCAGTTGTGTGGTGTGACCGGACATTGCACTGAGCTGAGAGGGCCAGTTAAAGTCTGGATTGATGTTGCCGGATTGGAAGTTGTGCTTCCTGTTTATGTGGTTGACATGGAAGATCCGTGTATTTTAGGATTGGACTATTTAACGTCCATGGCTTGTCAGCTGGACTTGCGGTCAATGAAGCTTTCAGTACAGGGAAGATCGGTCCCTGTTAAGGTGGTAAGACGGACCACGCCCGGTAGCAAGGTAAGAGCGCTACGGACGATGGTGATACCACCGAGGTCGGAAAAGCTGCTCCAGTGTCGTGTGAGCAATCCGACTGATGGCTGTCTGGGGCTAGTGGAGCCCGACAGACGAGGCAAGTTGAAAGCTAGAATGAGGGTCGGACGAACCCTGGAAGCAGGTGCTGATAAAGTGCTGGATGTAGCAGCCAACTCTTCTACAGTGGCACAGAAGATTTGTAGAGGGCAAATCATGGAACTGTGCCAGGCAGTGGACCAGCGGCAAAGCCAGTTGCATTGTGCAGGAAGAGAAGAGCGCAGCAGAAAGTGTAGACGTACCGCGGTGACTGGATGTGTGTCAACCGGAGAAATGCAGAAGAGTCGAAGACGCTACACACCGAGAAAAGGCATCGAGGAAGGAGTTAGAAATGCTGTTTGTTTTGTCGGGACGACAAAGAACTAGGGAAGGGGTAGTGATGCGACCACCGAAATACAATTAGCGTTATATCCTTATCTCCCGAGCTGGGTTTTGAAACCGTATTCTGGTTGATGGTGGCAATGGCATTTCCTTTGTCTTGTCAGCAACCACAGCTATTTTTAGCGTAGGAGTGATCGCTGCCTCTTTCCGGTCAGCAAAAGTTCAGAAAAGCAGGATAGGAATCGTACTGAACTGACCCAGCTTTGGGAGGGGGTAAGGTAACACTATTGGGCTATGGTACTTGTGAGAAATATGAGAACAGGAATTGGTGCGAAGCAGTTGGCCGAGGATTTGGGGGCAGTCGAGTGGTAGCAGTCGGCGAGGATTTGGGTAGCAGTCGAGTTGGCCTGAGAGTTGGATGAAGTGAAGATGAACAATGATAAGTCTGACAGAGAGTGAGCGCCTATAGTCAGCAGAAATGCATTGAGTTTTGCGAGTGTTGATTATAATGTTAATTTCTAAAGGTGTAATGTTAGTAAGATACCTGACAAAAAGAATGGCCCTATTTAAAAGCTGAGGAGATATAGATGAGTAAACACAGTAAATCTACAACATTAGCCAATCATATTCATCACCTCAAAAACAAAAATACCCAATACACCTTAAAATGGTCCATCTTAGACTCTGGAACTCCATACCAGGCCCAGCGCTCCAATTGCAAGCTTTGCCTAACGGAGGCGTTCCATATTTTAAAATACAATTCTCCCACTCTACTTAATCGATATAACGAAGCGTTGAGCAACTGCAACCACTGCTCTTTCCACACATTCAGGTTCTATCACAAGCAAAATTGCACAAATGATCATGCAACATAATAACACAACCCCCCACAGGCAACCTATTCAACCTGGCAAAAACATCCATCTTTCACCATCTTTTGAATAGGATTATTTCCTTTTGATCATCTCACCACACATATACCACCAAATCTATTTCTCCTATTCTCAATTTCACAAGAACACCACCTACACAAACAGACTATGTCACCTCTTTCAATCCCTTTCCACAGTCTATAAATAGGCTTGGCAGCATCCTAAAATATGATACTACTAACTACCTTTCCCACCCATCCCTTTCTTTTATCTCTGTCCTTGGTCTATCACTCATACCCCCACCACCTATATACTACACATGCATTCCTTCCTACTCACTAGACCTTTTAACCTCATCCCCCTATTCCTCCTTCACTCTATATGCTCATCCCCTCTACCCTGTTAAGACCAACTGACCATAAATATATCCCTACCACCCTCTGCCTCTATATCTCCTCTATCCCCTTTCACATTCTGTCTTCTTGGCTTGACCTAATTACCACTCACTTTTCACTTGACTTGGACATTCTTCAAGTAAACAAGCAAAAATCCATTGCAATATGGAATATATGTACCTCTGCTATCTATGCTATATCAACTTTCGTTCAAACAAATTTCTGGATTATTCACACAAGGATTACTTTGCACGGATTTCTACACG
>NW_026339304.1:0-361 GCF_001194135.2 Octopus bimaculoides | reverse complement strand
ATATATATCTTATAG
Source organism: Octopus bimaculoides (assembly GCF_001194135.2). NCBI lineage: Eukaryota > Metazoa > Mollusca > Cephalopoda > Octopoda > Octopodidae > Octopus > Octopus bimaculoides. The sequence goes on along the minus strand of NW_026339304.1, from coordinate 346 downwards.
TTCCTTTTGACGTCATCTACACCTGTGCAATCAATAGCACAGGTGTAATGTTACATTCAACTACCTTCTGTCCAATTACCCATTGACTGAGCACGCCTACGCAATCAGATGAGTGATGAAGTACACACATGCACACACACACACACACACACACTATACACACACACTACACACACACTACACAAACACACGCACACACACACACAATATAATATGTGCAGTTCTATGTACGATGTATATTATTCAACAGTTTGTTTCTCTGTTCGAGTGTCTGTATGTTTTTTGTTTGTATGTATATATGTTTGCATCTATATACATACATATATATATATATATACGTGAGTAT
>NW_026339303.1:0-455 GCF_001194135.2 Octopus bimaculoides | reverse complement strand
TTTATCTGAGATCCCAGATGAATCCGAATCATAGCAGGAAGCACGAAGAAGGGCAGCTCCATCCAAATCACCGTTTCATAGGAAACGATACAGAAAAGAAACGCATTGACACTGAAAGGCTCCAGCATGGCCTCAGCCTCTGGCCGAAACCAGTAAGACACACACACACACACGCACACACACATCTTTATATACACATACATGCAAGCAAACATACATACATGTGTGTGTGTGTGTGTGTGTGTGTATCTGACGAAAACGTGGCCAATCGCAGCAGCTATTGGAATAATTAAGACAAATGAAGACCACAGAAGCTAAATTCTTGATTCTTGGGCATATTTGTGCACACACACACACACACACACACACACACACATTGTGAGAGAGAGAGAGAGAGTGAGGATGGAAGGGAGAAAGAGGACGGAGAGAGAGAGAGAGAGGGGGGGAGTCGCACA
>NW_026339302.1:0-689 GCF_001194135.2 Octopus bimaculoides | reverse complement strand
AGATAGATAGATAGATAGATAGATAGATAGATAGATAAGTAGGTTGGTAGATAGATAGGCAGAAATTTTGTAAGGTAAAACAGTAATTTTAATGAATCAAAATTAATAGGATAATGCTTTTACTCCGGCACTTTATTTCTGTTATCGCTCCTCCGCTTTCTATATGGAATTCTAAATCCTGATTTAATTTAATCTTAGAAACTATTTTAATTGCTTCTTTACGACAAAACCTGCCCCAGTTTTCATTGTGATGTATGGAAATTAGATTGAAAAACTCCTAGTTTGTTATAAGTATTCATAAAACCATTTGATATTTTGAAATCAGTATTCCTTCTGATTAAACAAATCACATTTTGCCGCCCTCTACACAAAGTGAAAAATTCTTTCTATAGTTTCACTTATGAACATCAGCAGCTAAGACGGGAAGTATTCGTTTTATTTACATTATTTACATTTGACGGATATCTGTCCTCATCTTGTTTGTTGTTAACACAACGTTTCGGCTGATATACCCTCCAGCCTTCATCAGGTGTCTTCGGGGAAATTTCGAACCTGGGTTCTCATTCCTAAGGTATTTTTTGATGCTGTTGTTGTTGTTATTATTATTATTATTATTGTTATTATTCAGGTCACAGCCATGAATCGAACTCGGAATCTTGGGGTTAGTAGTCCGCGCTCTTAACCACTAC
>NW_026339301.1:0-233 GCF_001194135.2 Octopus bimaculoides | reverse complement strand
TATATATATATAAATATACATACATACACACTGATATATGACCTACGTTGGACTCCTTATTGGCATAATCACTGAACCTGGAGCTTAACTATTGTTTATCCATAGCACTTCCTCAGCATTAGCTGATACCTTTGGGTCTTACTGACACCATTACCTTTCATAACCTCTCTTTCTCTCTCTCTCTATATATATCTATATACACACGTATATTTATATATGTATATATATATATA
>NW_026339300.1:0-223 GCF_001194135.2 Octopus bimaculoides | reverse complement strand
TATGTATGCACGTGTGTTGGTTTGTCCCCCCTTGTCTTGACTTCACAAGACAGATTCAATAATGATTTTGTGAATGGTGACAATGGTGATGATGATGACGACAATGATGTTATCATCACTGTCGTTACTGACAACGATGCTGCTACAGTTATTGCTGCTATTGCTGTTGCTGCTACCGCTGCTACTACCAATGATGATGATGATGATGACAATGAGAATGATG
>NW_026339299.1:0-264 GCF_001194135.2 Octopus bimaculoides | reverse complement strand
ATATATATATATATATATGTGTATATATAAATGTGTGTATGTTCGTATCTCTAAACGAATAAGAATGTTTAAACCATAATATGCATATATACACAATGTACACATATACGCACACATATAACATGCATATACACACATGCGAACGCGCACGCACGCATGCTAGTACCCCCTCAGACACACACACACACACACACAATGAATAGCAACAACCAGAATAGCAACAGAATATATAGCACTAATGATGATGATGGTCATGATGATGAT
>NW_026339298.1:0-398 GCF_001194135.2 Octopus bimaculoides | reverse complement strand
GAAAATAATTATGCTTACCCTTATGAAATCATTTCCAGTATTATAATCCATTCACAGGCAAGTATTCTTTTATTCTTGTAGTTTCTTATTCTGATATTTCTTTTTTCCTTTACAAGCTTTCAATTACTTGATTGTAACCAAGGCGAGGCACTAACTTCATTGTTTTTGGTTTTGGTCGAATCTATCGATTCTACTGCATTGCCAGGTATTATTTTTATCAATCCCATATCAGTTGGCTTTGCCTTGAAGGTAAAATCAGCCGGTTATAATTGGAAACATCAGCTGTGGATTGAAATGCCGCAAGGTATTTTCATTGCAACGTAAACGGTTTTCGCTATCGGAAGCTTTGCAACCCCCACCTCTCTCTCTCTCTTTCTCTCTCTCTCTCTCTCTCTCTC
>NW_026339297.1:4522-4683 GCF_001194135.2 Octopus bimaculoides | reverse complement strand
CTACAATGGATCAAGTGTTTCCTGACAGGCAGAACCCAACACATTGTAGTTGGAGGAGTAAATTCAAGCCCAGCCAAAGTTTGTAGTGGTGTTCCATAAGGCACTGTGTTAGGCCCACTTCTTTTCATCATCTATATCAATGACATTACTGACATCATCAA
>NW_026339297.1:4073-4342 GCF_001194135.2 Octopus bimaculoides | reverse complement strand
CTTCAGCTTACCAGCCCAGGTCAAATCATCAAATGAATGCCAGCATGGTCAACAGATGTTAATGATGATGATGATGATGATGACAACGAAGATGAAGATGATGATGATGACGACGGGCCACTCTTAAAAAGTTAAGTATTAGAAGTATATATTCTTACCGTAAACTCAGGAGTAAACTGAACATATGAGTACTACAAAATAATACAAAGAATTATGTTGTCATTCAAGAAATTAATGTTTTATTATAAATACATAAACAATAGTACATA
>NW_026339297.1:963-1814 GCF_001194135.2 Octopus bimaculoides | reverse complement strand
GATTGTTTTCAGACTTTTAGTTAACTTTTGTTTCATATACTCTGAGTAAAATAAAACTCTCTTTTCCAAAGTCCCAAGCTACTCTAGTGGAAGAAAAAATTGGAAATATGTATAAAATATGATGTATGGGCTGCAGGAAAATATATCTTATGTTTTCCATATGATACATAGGACAGGTAAATGTTTAAGGAAATAAGAAAATGCTTCCAGTAGGAAGATTTTGAAATCATATACAAACAGCCATTAGTCCAGGATGTTAACCCCACAGCACAGTCACTGTGCTTCTCTAATTGATTAAAGATTATAAACTATTTTGAATACTATGAATCAAAAACATTAAAACATTAACTTGTACTTTGGCTAACTGCATTTTCATTAGTCATTTCTTAAATTATCAAAAAAATAATGTTTTCTGAATTACACTGAACCAAGATCACAATGTATACACTAAGTGAGTATTTTTGTTCTGCTTTATTAATATTTGAAGGCTCAATTTATTCTGCTATTGATTCCAGTACAACTCATAGATATTAAAGCCTTTGTTTCAAATATTATTATGACTGATTTCCAACAAGCTTCATTTCAGTTGACATTAAAATAGCATGTTATGCATGTGACAGATGCAGTTGATAAATATTCAACTATCATGCCTCATTTGATACTTTCTGTTGTGCAACTGGTTTGATATTTGGTATAAAGTCTGCTTTTACTACTGTCCTCTGGCTAAAATTTGTGGTCTTTCTGATGATTATTGTATGACCTTTTTTGTGTATTTTATTTTCCCTTTTATGTATGGGCATATTACTTCTACATGATTGAACTAACAATAGGCTACATCTTACTTTAACAGT
>NW_026339297.1:499-777 GCF_001194135.2 Octopus bimaculoides | reverse complement strand
TACTTCTACATGATTGAACTAACAATAGGCTACATCTTACTTTAACAGTAATTGCTTAGCTTCAGATTTTATGGCATTAGCAGACAAGAAATAATTTTTTCCTTTGACAGGACGACAATATGTTGCAGTTAAGATTACCAGATAATCTAACAGATAATCTTGATGTTGAACTGAGATATGTAGAGTCTATTATTTAAAACTTAGTGTCCAAATAAATAATGAAATGCTCTTTGTTGCACTGAACTCGATATTTATGAATAAATAATCCAGTATCATAT
>NW_026339297.1:0-453 GCF_001194135.2 Octopus bimaculoides | reverse complement strand
GGGGGGGGACTCTTTAGTATTGGTAGATAAATGCTCTGATACTGGTAGCATAATAAAATGCTCCCAACCAATGATGATGATGATGATGATGATAATAAGGGTAAACCCAAATTTTTAAACATCATAGCTATCATGTCATGCATCAATGACATTGACTTTAAATCTGATATAGCCACATCAGTTAGTCATTAATCTACACATGCTAGAATGATTGTATGTTTCTGTGCATTTAACAGTTTGCCTAAATTGAATAATGAAGGATTTAAAAAGCAATATATCTGTGTGAAGTTCTATTTAAAAATCTCTTATGGAAATTATTTTGATGTTGCAACAGGCTCGTGGGAAGTTTTGATTTAGCCATATACAATGTCATACATCTATGTATTATGAGCTATTATTTATGGCTGAAGTGGCATTTGTGATACATCATTGATAGAAGACTTACTCTTTTAC
>NW_026339296.1:0-210 GCF_001194135.2 Octopus bimaculoides | reverse complement strand
TTAGGAAATGATAATGGTAAATTTAATGTAATGAAAGCACAGATCAATTATAGTATTTTCAATACAGAACCATAGAAACAATTGTTGTTATTATCTATCTCTCTTTCGATTCCTAATATCATTAATTCACTTACCTTTAAGATTCATGACTGTTACAGAGTTGCTTAGTAAACTTCACTTTTAGTTGAAATTCGACCAACCAGAGGTGTC
>NW_026339295.1:0-239 GCF_001194135.2 Octopus bimaculoides | reverse complement strand
CAGTTTATATTTATATACAAGTAGAATAGTTAGTGGGCTGTTATGTAGATATATGTATGTGTATGCGTGTATATATGTATACGTACATGTATGTGCACATGTGTATAGGTAAATGGATATGAATGTAAACAGATAGACATACAGACGGATAGGTACACAGGTAATATGAACAGACAGGCACACATACACATATACATACGCAAATGAAGACTGAAACACGTGATCATATACACACACTT
>NW_026339294.1:0-769 GCF_001194135.2 Octopus bimaculoides | reverse complement strand
CAAAGGCCACGCTCATCTCGCTCGAGAAACCTCATGTGTCACCCGTACAATAGCCAGCCCAGGGGCAACAGCAACGATCCCGCTCGAAAAATCCCAGAACCCCACACAAGAGCCAGTTCAGCGGCACCGGCAACGATCTCGCTCGAAGAAATGTATGTATATATGTAGTAATGGTGAAACAATTTATTTTATTGGACTCATGGTTATGGATTAAACATATACACATGTACACCTACACATGTACATGCATGTGTCTGTGTGTATCATCATCTTTTTAACATGTGCTTTGCCATGCATGGATCAGACAAAATTCAATGAGGAAGATTTCATTGGCCACATACTCTTCTTATTACCTACCCTCACCTGTAATATTCCCCCCCCCCAGTCTTTAGAAGATGAATAACATAATGTCTGAACATGTTTTCATGGAAGATTGCAAATGGATAACACAGTTTGTATGACAATAACATTAATTTACAACTAACACATGATGCCAAGACAAGAAGACACAAGCTCATACATGTACACACACACTCTCTCTCTCACTCTTTCTCTGTCTGTCTGTTTCACTCACCCCTTTCGAAAGATGAACCTCTTTTAGTTTTTGTCTATTAAATCTATTCACAAGATTTGGTCAGCCAGATGCTATACATGAACTGAATCCAAAACTAAATGGCTGCGAAGCAAATTCCTTAACCATACAACCAAGCTGGTATATCTATCTATATATATAAAAATGAGAATGTCTGTCTGTCTGTGTGAATCCCTA
>NW_026339293.1:0-290 GCF_001194135.2 Octopus bimaculoides | reverse complement strand
TGTACACATACAAGTATATGCGAGTGTGAACCTAATCGCACATACGCACATATAATAATATAGATGCACGTATGTATAAATAAACACAAGCATATGCCCTTACCGTGTATACACAAAAAATATACGCACGAAATCATAACAGCCTATGCACAAGTGCAAACCCAGGCCCAATATGTAAGCGTAGGTACATGTATATGAATACGTACGTGCTGTAACTATACAGACATCTACATAAAAAAGCCATTAGATTTCAGTGTATATATGCAGCCAACTTCTTAAACCGCTGCTTG
>NW_026339292.1:1111-1744 GCF_001194135.2 Octopus bimaculoides | reverse complement strand
ACACACACACACACACACACACACACACTCACACACACATACACACAAACGTTCATATGCAAAACAAACATCACACACACACAAACATGCACACACATAAATGCGCGCACCCAGACACACACATACACAAACACATGTACAAGAAAGCAAACATCGCAAACACGCACATGCGAAAAGAAATTTGCATACACACACACACACACTCATATTAGAACACATACATCACACACTCACATACACATACACACATACAAATACACACGTACACATGCACAAACATACACACACATAGACATGCACGCACACACACACACACACACAGAAATTCACATAAACACACATGAACACACACAGAGACACACACATACATACATACATACACGCACAGCCAGAAGTTCAAGCAAATACGTGTGAACACACACAGACACACACACACACACACACAGATACTCACTAATATACACATACACACACATAGACATGCGCACGTACACATACACAGATAGAAGTTTAAACAAATAAACACACGTGAACACACACACACACACACACCACACATAAATTCAAATAAACACACATGAACACACACAGAGACACACACATACATACATACATACACGCACAGCCAGAAGT
>NW_026339292.1:0-661 GCF_001194135.2 Octopus bimaculoides | reverse complement strand
CACACACACACACACACACCACACAGAAATTCAAATAAACACACACGAACACACACATACACATACATACACACACATACATACACGCATACACAGAAGTTCAAGGAAATTACGCGTGAACACAAACACACACACACACACACACACACACACACATACACACACTTACAAACGCTCACCCCACTCCCTCACCGCACACAGACACGTAGTAGTCAAGCATTCATCGGCTTTGTTTGATATATTCCAGCTGTGTGGAGTGAAGAGACTCGATGAAGGGTCGTAAACAGCAATTATATGCTTACGTGGTCAGATTACAAATGGACGCTCAGAGCACCGCTTTCGCTTCGTTTTACACACACACAAACATACATACACTTACATATATACATGCATACATTCATACATACATACTTAAATATATGCATACATACATACACGTATATATATAGATACATATATATATATGTGTGTGTGTGTGTGTGTGTGTCTGTACGTACACACACACATACAAAGGCGCGTTTATAAATACATATGCATACACACATATATATACATGCAACCATATATATATAGACACACTCACGCAAACATGTATGTATGTATGCCTATCCATCTATCTATCTATCTATCTCTCTATCTCTCTCTCTCTCTCTCTCTCTCT
>NW_026339291.1:0-292 GCF_001194135.2 Octopus bimaculoides | reverse complement strand
GTGTGTGTGTGTGTGTGTGTGTGTATATGTTTGTGTGTCTTTGTTTGTCCCCTCCACAACATCGCTTGACAACTGATGCTGGTGTGTTTACGTCTCCATCACTTAGCGGTTCGGCAAGAGCGACTGATAGAATAAGTACTAGGCTTACAAGGAATAAGTTCTGGGGTTGATTTGCTTGATTAAGATGGTGCCACAGTCAAATGACTGAACCAAGTAAAAGAAAAAAATAAAAGAATGTATATATATATATACATTCATAATTTTTTCCATTCATAATTTTTTCATTCATATT
>NW_026339290.1:0-276 GCF_001194135.2 Octopus bimaculoides | reverse complement strand
TATATATATATATATAATGATTGATTATCCATTATTGGAATATACATGATGAAGTATCTGAAATACCAACAATTTATTTTCTGTCAGTTGTTTTTAAAGTGTATTTGGCTCATCTTACTATTTAACTGCCATCATTCGAATTGATACTTTGCTGGTGGCGTTATACTGGCATTAGTGTTTAATGTAGCAGAATGTCAAGTTCTAATGTTCCATTGCAATTTATAAGGCATTCAGCTCATCAACAATTATCTATCTATCTATCTATCTATCTATCTA
>NW_026339289.1:0-299 GCF_001194135.2 Octopus bimaculoides | reverse complement strand
CATCGGTCCATCCATCCATCTATCTATCCATCTATCTATCTATGTATCCATCTATCTATCTATTTTTCTCTCCATCCATCCAACTATCTATTTATTTATCTATCTACAAGCACACACCCACACACACACACATATATATATATGCCTGTGTATAAATATATATAGATTTTACTGCTCCATTACGTATGCATGCATGTAAATATGTATGTATTTCGCATCTGCACTTCAAGCAGATAAAGCTATAAATAGTAGTACGTCAATATTGGGTTTAAAAAAAACCCTTGGTTAGAAATATATAT
>NW_026339288.1:0-259 GCF_001194135.2 Octopus bimaculoides | reverse complement strand
CCCTGATACCAATGATTTCCAATAGAGGGGCAAATGCACACATTATTGCCGTTCATGATAATGATATTTTCTTTATTCCTATAAATGAAGCCAATTTTGTATGTTACCAGACACAGCTAATGAGCCCTTTAGCATTTAACCTTTTCGTTACCGTATTTATTTTGAGACGCTGTGTTGCTTTCAATTAATTTTAAATATAACAAAGAATCTAGTAAAATAATTTAGTTATCATTAAGCTAGTGTTAGGAACATAAATTGT
>NW_026339287.1:0-580 GCF_001194135.2 Octopus bimaculoides | reverse complement strand
CCGCGAGTCCGCTGCCCTAACCACTGGGCCATTGCGCCTCCACACTCAGCGATGTATATTCCACTCATTATGTAAGAGTGATCAAGAGTATATATATAGAAACAGAGGATAAGTAATGACGTTGATTAAAAGCAGAAGAAATAGTTTGCATAACGGTACCACTATTACTAAGATTAGTTAGTTACAACCCTTTTAATTTGTCTGAATTTAGAGGGCAAAAAGCGTAACAGTGATTTTTATAAGCAGCTTGCTTCCCAACCACATGGTCCCGGGTTCAGTCTCAATCTGCGTGTTTATGTGTGTGTGTATACGTTTGTGTGTCTGTGTTTGTCCCCCCATTATCACTTGACAACCGATGCTGGTGTATTTACGTCCACGTATACTAGCGGTTCAGCAAAAGGAACCGATAGATTAAGTACTAGGCTTACAAAGAATGAGTCCTGGAGTCGATTTGTTCGACTAAAGGCGGTGCTCCAGCATGGCTGCAGTCAAATGACTGAAACAAGTAAAAGAGCAAAAGAGTAAAAGAGTAGGCGTAGGAGTGGCTGTGTGGTAAGTAGCTTGCTTACGAACCACATCG
>NW_026339286.1:0-537 GCF_001194135.2 Octopus bimaculoides | reverse complement strand
GAGTATAATGCTTGCATGTATGTATGTGTGCATGTATGTGTGTATGTAAGTATCTATGTATACATATATGTATATATATATATGTAAGTATGTATGTATGTAATTATGTATGTCTGCAAGTACGTACGTATGTATGTATGTATGTATGTATGCATGTGTAGGAGAGTCTCAGAAGATGAAATGATAGTACCCAGCCTGTAATGTGTGATACATAAACGGTGCTATGATATATATATATTAATAGCGATTATGTCACATCTTACCTCATTTTCTCCATTATTTCCTAGTCTATTTCGCACTTCATATCAGCATCCATGTGTGTCTGCTTGCGAGTGTGTGCGCGTATGTGTGTGTACATGCATATGTGCATACACATACGCATGTAAGTGTGCATGTATTTAATATATGAGGATTTAGGTAAATATATAGACAGATATGGATGTAAATATGTAAGTATATATGCATACATACATATATATGTATATATATACATGCATATAAATATATATATATATATGTATATATGTGTATGTATAT
>NW_026339285.1:0-346 GCF_001194135.2 Octopus bimaculoides | reverse complement strand
ATATATATATATATAGTCAATTCAAACATGAACAAGCAAGAAAAAACAAGACAAAACAACAACGCGAGGACGTGGAATAAGTACAGTGTTATGGGACGCTCAGGAAAGGAAATATATTTATACATGCATACACACACACACATACACACACATACATAGATACGTGTCTGTGTATTTGTGTGACTATATATATGTGTATGTGTGTGTGTGTGTGTGTGTGTGTGTGTGTGTGTATGTATGTGTATATATATAAGGAGAGAAAGAGAGAGAGATACTATTAGATAGATAAGGAGATATCTACATACATATACACAAACATATATATATATATATATATATATATATA
>NW_026339284.1:0-500 GCF_001194135.2 Octopus bimaculoides | reverse complement strand
TACGTTCGATGTTTGATAGCTAGTGACGTGCGTCCGTAGCTTTTGGCTCAGCGTACTTTCGTACGATTTTTGAGAGCTGGTGACGTGCGCCCGTAGCTTTTAGCTCAACGTACGTTCGTTCGGTTTTTGGTAGCAAGGGACGTGCGTCCGTAGCTTTTGTCTCAACGTACGTACGTTCGATGTTTGATAGCTAGTGACGTGCGTCCGTAGCTTTTGGCTCAACGTACGTTCGTTCGTATTTTGAGAGCTAGGGACGTGCGTTAGTAGATTTGGGCTCAACGCACGTTCGTTCAAATTTTAATAGCTAGTGACCTGCGTCCGTTGCTTTTTGGTCAACGTACGTTCGTTCGATTTTTGAGAGCTAGGCACGTGAGCCCGTAGCTTTTGGCTCAACGTACGTTCGTTCCATTTTTGAGAGCTAGGGACGCGCGTCCGTAGCTTTTAGCTCATCGTACGTTCGTTCGATTTTTAATAGCTAGTGACGTGCGTCCGTAGCTTTT
>NW_026339283.1:0-479 GCF_001194135.2 Octopus bimaculoides | reverse complement strand
CAGGGACTGGCTGATAACACTGTGATATCCAAGGTGAATGATGAATTGTGGGATATCGAACGCCCACTGGAAAAAGATTGCACCATCAAGTTTTTAAAATTTGATGATGATGAAGGTAAAAATATCTGGTTTATTTATCTAAACAATTTCACTGTAGTCACAATATTTAACCCTTTAACATTTAAACTGGCTTTATCCAACCCAAATATTTTACCTGTTTTATGTCCAAACCAACCAGGTCTGGCCTCTTACACTTACCCTACAATGTTATTCTAAAAGTATATAGTCACATCATTGACATCTCAAAGCTACGAGATAATGCATGATTGATTCAAAACAATGTGGATAAATAAGCTTTACATTTTGACAGAATAATCTGATTGCTAAAGGGTTAAATACAAAAAACTTGTTTATCGTTGCCAGTGCCCATGGACTGGCTCTTGTGCGGGTGGCACATAAAATGCACCATTTTGAGCGTG
>NW_026339282.1:0-353 GCF_001194135.2 Octopus bimaculoides | reverse complement strand
ATATATATATATATATATACTAATGTATAGACACACACGTATGCACACAATAATATTCTCTGTTACTTCTACATTGATTTTTCTTTGCTGGCATGGGTTGGATAATGCATATGTATATATATGTATATATGTGTATGTATATATCATCGTCATCATCATTTAGCATCTGTTGTCCATGCTGGCATGGGTTGGACGGTTTGACCACGGCTGGCAAGCTGGAAGGTTGCACCAGACTCCAGTCTGATTTGGCATGGTTTTTATGGCCAGAAGCCCTTCCTAACACCAACCACTCTGAGAGTATAATGGGTGCTTTTATGTGCCACTGGTATGGGTGCCATTTGTTTGACACCCAT
>NW_026339281.1:1250-1978 GCF_001194135.2 Octopus bimaculoides | reverse complement strand
ACACATACCCACACATCTAAGAACAAACTCGCAGAATTACAGATCACTCATTCGGTATATACTCACACGTTTGTTTCTATAGGCATACATACATACATACGTACATACATACATACACACATACATACTTATACACACACACATACATACTTATACACACGCTTGCGTACATACATATACATACATACATACATACACACATACATACATATACACACAAATACATACATACACAAAATCGTAAATACATACATAAACACGTAAATACATGCATACATACATGCATAGGCACACATTTGTATATCTACACACACTCACATACACACACAAGCATCAATAGAACAACGTTCAGTCTGCGTAATATATGTGTGCGCGAATACGTGTTTGTGTGCTTATGTACATATACATAAGCATATACATAAACACACAGAGGCAGAAACACATACACACACACGCACACACCAGCGCAATATACACCCACACCACACACACACACATTACACACACAAAACACACCAGCAGGTTTTTAATGGCCAATCTCTCTGCTGACAGCCTCTTTCTATTAACTCCCCTTTACACGCTCTTCTGTTTAAACGCTTCATCCTTTTACCGTAAGCCATTCGAAGAGACCGATAATTTACACTCCACTTTTCAGTTTTTTTCTCTCCGTTATTCTTATATTATTATTATTATTATTATTATTATTATTATTATGTTTATTATCATTA
>NW_026339281.1:0-393 GCF_001194135.2 Octopus bimaculoides | reverse complement strand
CTTCACCTTTATTATTGTGGCTGTTTTTTTGATTTTTTGATTTTTGTTTTTATAACGTTTTTTTGTTTTTTTTTAATCTCTGGTTTATCATAATCCTATTCGTCCACCTCATCATCAGCATCATCATCGTCGTCAACATCATCATACTCATCATCATCGCCACCGTCACCACCACCACCACCACCACTATTATCGTCATCATCATCATAATCATCATCATCATCGTCATTGTCGTCATTGTCTTCATCATCATCATCATCAATATCATCATCATCATCATCATCGTTATTTCCGCTTCCTCCGTTTCGTGTTTTCGTTTTGTTAGACTATACGAATCTTTCCTATCACAACCAATAAATGAAACAGTTACACACACACACACACACACACACA
>NW_026339280.1:0-618 GCF_001194135.2 Octopus bimaculoides | reverse complement strand
GGGCTTCATTCAGTTTCCGTCTACCAAATCTACTCACAAGGCTTTGGTCGACGCGGGGCTATAGTGGAAGACACTGGTACAAGCTGCACGCAGTGGAACCGAACCCGAAACCATGTGGTTTGGAAGCAAATATCTGAAAATTAAAAGTTAGGACAGCAAAGAGGGAATGTCCTTAATAATAGGTTTTTTTCTGAATCAAGGACAACCTGGTGCCTAACAGCCAAGTGTGACTGCCTCTACTTGGTAACTATAACTAGTAAAAATAGCAGCCAAATCTCCCTCAAATCACTGCTTCATTGTCTTGGGAAAGAGCTCATTGGATTATGTTGTCCTGGGTTACTGCACATATGTAAAAGACGTGATGGTCAAATCTGGAATGTCTTCGATCAAAGGTATGTATGATCAAAGATGACCTGGAAGTAAACAGCACGTTTTTCCTATGTTCACTGTAACGTTTTTTTTTCACCCAATAGATATCTCAACTAAAGTTACATAACTCTTTAAAATATTTCCTAAAGTTATATCCCTTGTGTATATGAAAGTAAAGAGAAAGACATACCAACGGACAAGTATATAGGTAATATGAACAAACAAGCACACATACGCACACACACACAC
>NW_026339279.1:0-299 GCF_001194135.2 Octopus bimaculoides | reverse complement strand
TATATATATATATATATATATATATATATACATTTAAAGGTCACAATACATTATTAAAGCGCTACTAATAGTTTCATATGTTGACAGAACTCAAACATATTCTTCGGGCGCAAACCACATATAACGAACTAAAGAAATTGAATGAAAGATACATATGCATGCCATCACTGCAAATTTCTGGCTTGGAGTTCAATAGAGAGTTAGGGATCTTAGATATGAACAGGATCTGCGCTCTTTCAGCCAAACAATGTCTACATTTATTCGATCCATTCACATAAGGTATGGATTTCTCAATTACT
>NW_026339278.1:0-323 GCF_001194135.2 Octopus bimaculoides | reverse complement strand
GTGTGTGTGTGTGTGTGTGTGTGTACGTGTACGTGTGTGTGTGTGTGTGTATATACGTATGTATGTATGCATTCTTTTATCCTTTACTTCTTTCAGTCGTTTTGACTGCTGTCATGCTGAAGCACGGCCTTAATCGAGCAAATCGACCCCAGAACTTATTCTTTGTAAGCTTTGTACGTATTCTATCATACATTTTTGCTGAACCGCTAGATTATAGGGATGTAAATGCACCAGCATCGGTTGTCAAGCGATGTTAGAGGACGACAAACACAGACACACAAACATACACACACAGACATAAATACATACATATATATATATAC
>NW_026339277.1:0-364 GCF_001194135.2 Octopus bimaculoides | reverse complement strand
TATATATATATATATATATATATTATGCACCCGATCATGAACTAGAACTTATATATAGCAACATACTAACCATAAGTAACTCTTATTTGGTTGCTTGACCCGCTGAAATTACAGTCAGTTCTCTTCAAATTTTACCGTTTAAGCATCCAAGTGTGTCTCGGGTCAGCATATCTGGATTTCTGAAGCAATAAGAGACTAATCTTTAGACGGGACGCCAGTAGGCGGATCCTTTTGGTTTGACGGGCAACATTTTTCATTAATGTTTTATGTAGTGTTTTTGGTACCGAAACACTCTCAAACTTCGTATACTTCTTTATTTTGTATTATAGAACAGATAAAAAAATTTGTATTCGAAGTTATTTCA
>NW_026339276.1:0-398 GCF_001194135.2 Octopus bimaculoides | reverse complement strand
ATATATACATAATTTATACATGAATGTGTGAGTATCTATGTATGTATGCATGTACATATGTATGCACATTATATTATATTGCATATTTATATATACATATATGATGTCACCTCATTTATCAAACATTAAATATTCCTCAACATGAAGTCTAACTATCTTAAGCACTTTGTATTTCTTATTGTTTTGGCAACAATCTTTTAATTGTCTTTCCTACGTTGCTGTTATTAAAGATGGCGTCGTTGTCGCACAAGCTGATGATGCTGGGGTTGTGAATTTATTCATGTTGTTGGCGTTGCGATACTGCCAGATTTTTCATATCTTTAATGACAGTGTTATATTTCATTTCACTCTCCTCTTTTCTCTCTTCTTTCTATTTCTCTCTCCTCTGTCTCTTCCAC
>NW_026339275.1:0-336 GCF_001194135.2 Octopus bimaculoides | reverse complement strand
GTAAATGAATGTCATTCATTTCCAATATTCTGTGAAAACATGTCTGGCCAATAAGGAAATATTACCTTCTTTGGAAATGAGTTGGAGTTGGCAACAGGAAGAGCGTCCAGCTATAGAAAATTTGCTGTGGACATTCAAGCAAGGATACTGATGAGTACAAACTGTAGCTTTGAAACAAAACATTGCTAATGTAGCACTAATTTATTCATCAAACTAGCTCCCAAGAATACATTATATATAGACATTGGTCTACTGAACTTAGTTAAGCCCTAAGTAATTGTGGATATATAAACAGTGTCTCTGTGACTAGTTAAAGAGAGTACTCAATACCTCTTA
>NW_026339274.1:0-296 GCF_001194135.2 Octopus bimaculoides | reverse complement strand
TAGATAGATAGATAGATAGATATACACACACACATATGTATACATATATATATTTACACATATATATATATTTATATATATATACATATATATATATGTATATATCCATATATATCTGCATTTATATATGTATGTATATTTATGCATATATATTTATACATATGTATATGCATATATGTCTGTGTGTGTGTATTTATACATATATTGTTATACACACACGGACACTGACACACACGGACACTGGCACACACGTACCCATGTATATATATGCATGTATGTATATATACATATATTTA
>NW_026339273.1:7697-13144 GCF_001194135.2 Octopus bimaculoides | reverse complement strand
ACAAGGAGACTTGAAGCATTATGAAGAAATACCAGGAGTATCAGGTTAATGACTACATTGACAAATTTCTCTTTGCCATCATTTCATAAGTAGATATTTATTCCACATTTGCTTCGAGTAAATATCATTATCATTGGTAATCCCTTACGTTGTCCACTAGTTTTAACTTCTATCGACCAGCTTTTATGTATGTAGGGCAAAGCAGAATCCTCTACCCAGTCATAAAACAGGTGCTTAATGCCCAGAGGAAAATGAGGCATTGTGTTCCTCACCTTTATACTGCTTTGTGTGCTCACATTTATAGCTGAGCTGTTCAGTTTACGATTACCTTCCACACTTTTGTTGAGTATTCGCTTACATTTCCTACTAGAACCTAGTAATGGCACATTTTAATCAAATTAACTTTATGTACATCTTTGGACAACTTTCTCCACCTTACATAACTTCACTGAACGATTGTTTGTGTAGGTGGGCTTAAATGCACTCATGATTCCAAAACTTGTGCATTTTCAGCCAAAGAACCAAAGATAAGTCCCATGCTCATAAGAAGATGGCTAAATTTCCACCTAAGTGAAACCAAAGTTTTTACATCAACAAGCATAAACATGGTCCAGTTATTCAGGTATATGGATAAATGGTGGAAAATGCAAAACACTTCCAATAGTTAGGTAGTCACCTACCACAAAACAAGTATTGATTATAAATTGAGTCAATGCAACTTTTGGTTGTCTCAGAAGATGGGTACATGAAAATCGAAAGCTGGGACAAATAACTGAACTTATGACACAGTTATTGTGCCGGCTCTCTTGTATGGCTTTAGAATCTGGGCAAGTTATAGTCCATATCTTCATAAAGTGAAACTATACCACCATCTGGCATGGAGAACAGATGAGGACTATCTGCAAGTTCAAGTAAGCTAATATTGTGTACTCTGATACCAGGATTAATAAATATAATAATGTTACCAATACTTTATAATCAATTTACATTTATATTCAGTTTGTTAAAAATATAAGTACTCAGAATTCAGTTTTTATTATATTCTTGTTTCCATGTGTTTTTTTTTTTACAAAACAAACATTTAAAGTATTTTGTAAAAGTTACTTTGTATTGAAATTTCAGATCAAAATATATATAAAAACAATGATACATCTAAATCAAAAGATTCCAGTGAAGAAACACCAGTGAAGCATGTCTAATTAATCAGCTGTTGAAGTAACAATGACCTTTTTCTATGTGAATAGAAGAACAGTCATATTAGTACACACACACAGACTTAACACACTCCTTATTTATTATCTGTGCTATATAGTAGTGTAAAGACAGGGTGTTGATAAATTAGCCATGATTCTGATAAATAAACATGAAGTTCTGCAAACCATTAGCTTCCCTTTGAATCAATCTAAGCTTCTGTACTGTAATTGTATTCTACTTATTTCACGTGAATAACTAGAAATAAATATCAACACTTCCTGAAACCATACCTTATTTTAAACACAAATATTTTGTTTATAACAATAGTTTATCATCATCATCATCATCACTATCAGTTATCAATGAAATAGTACCAGTCATGTTCTGGGTTTCATTCAGTCAGCTGTTCCACCAAATTTATGCTTTTGTCAATATGCTAGATGTTGTTGTTGTTGTTGTTAATATTTTTGCTATTAAGGCAATGAGCTGACAGAATTCTTAGAGCACTGGAAAAATTGCCTCTGCAATATTTGTTCTTCCTCTTAATCCCACTGGGATTAACTTTGCCTTTCATCCTTGTAACAAGACACCTATGTTTGTCCCTTTAGTTTTGGCACAAAGCCTCCCCCTCCGCCACTTTTGATTACTCTTCCTCACTTAGTAGCAAGAGCTTTTCCTTTTTTTTCTGTTCTTTTTTATCTACTTTGTGAGTCACTTAGCAACCTCACTCATGATGGTGATGATGATGAAAGGATTAGCAAAATCGTTCTGTATTTAGTTACATCCCCTTACATTCTGAGTTCAAATCCTGACTACATCAACTTTCGATTTCTTCCTTCTGATGTTTATATAAAATGTGTACCATTCTAATATTGGGATTGGTGTAATCGACTATACTCCATACCAAAATTCTAAAGTTTTGTGCCTAAGTTAGAAATCCTTATTAAGGTAGAGGATTTGCAGAATCTACTGGTTGCTAGGACAAAATGCCCTGCAGTTTTTAGACGCGACCCTTTACATTCTGAAATCAGTCTAATCAAAATCATTTTCGTTTTCATTCTTGATATGATGTAAACACCAGTTAAGTATCTGGCTTCAAAATAATCTTTCTCGTTTTTACTACCTCAGAATCTGTGATTTAATATACAAATCATTAGTATGTGGCTGTTTCTTGAAATGAAATTATAATGTTTAATCAATAATAATTTTTTATTTCATAAAAATCTAACAATGAACAATATTTCTACTAAATTACAAATCTCAGTCTTATATATTCTCGTGACAAAGTAGAGGTGTTCATATTGAAACATTCACGTAAATTCAAATTTAGAACTACTAACACTCAATTTCTAGGAGAAATATATTTCAGCATAAAAATTGTTATTAATTCCAGTAATCCTCATGAAAATGAATCAACATCACACTGTCTCACTTTCTTCAGTGATTAAATAAATTCTAATCTGTTTTATCTAGCCAAATCAATATCAAAGAGAAGATTGTCATTGGTCTTCTGTTTAAGTCATTCAGCCAATCAGATTCCCACTAAAATATAGAATAATATCACTAACAAAGAGAAATATTCACACTACTGGTGCCATTAATCCAAGCAGTTATGTTTAACTATAGAATATGGAAGCTATTTGAATATAAATACATGTGTGTGTGTGTGTGAATAGTCATTGATAACAGTAAACAGACATCATCTTTGAGGATAAATACATGCAGACTACTATTAGATGGATGTACACTCAGAAACATACAGCTTCAGTAACACATGCAACCCTCTCCTAGCAGCAGACTATCTGCCTGACGTGCTACACTACTCCATCAACATACAGCCATTGTCACACCATTACAGCAGCACGTATAATGGATCTTTCTACAACAATACATCTTTCTATTCTCACTGAATAACCAATGATATAATTATTAAAGAGGTAAGTTTCTATTTAATCTTTTATAATCTCATTTGATATAATAAATCTCACTGAACTTGAAACAATATTGTCCTAACATATTTAATGTTGACAAGAGAATAAAGAAGTTGATATAATACACCCATATTTTAGGGTTGTGTTGTTCATATTCTTTTATGTCATAATTAATTGGATGATGTTGATAAAAGTATTTCATATTTAAACTTTATTCAGTTGAAACAATAACATCCATGGCTGTATAATATTTGATGCATGAACTGATTCATAACAGTAGGTAGCTGTCTATAATAATGTAGTGTAGCAGTGTTTGTTTTTGTTCAGAAGATGAAATATTGTGTCTGTATTAATGGAAAGTTATAAAAAGTTGTTTGATATAGAATATGAAGAAATATACTATAATGTTTTTAAATCTGTTTTATAATTTGTGGATTCGTAGCATTGATGCAGTAACATTGTGTTACAGATTTTTAATGTGGAATAATGGTTGATAGCAAAGGAAATTAGTGAATAGAAATGGTGGCTTGTTGTAGAAAACTAGGACAAGGACTAGCTTTGTGTAGAAAAGGCAGAATGCTTTTCAGATATCATTGTATTTGTTTGCTTTAAATATATTTATGTGTAGATCATAGTAATTTTTGATATTTTTAAACTTAATTTTTTTTGTGAGTGTGATTTAATTATTTGTGTGATTTCTGTCTAAATTTTCAATTATATATATTTTTTGTCAAATATTTCCAATGATGAAATTCTGTTAGATTATGTTAATGTTTAAAGCCAATATTTTACAGAAGTTAAAGATCAAGTGTATTTTCAATACAAATTTAATAGATCATATTGAAAGCAATCTGTCTTTAGGAGGACCTTCATCATTATAAGGCATATCTGACAAGTTGGAAATTTCTAATTTTGCTTAGTTATTACGGAAGGACTTGGTGCTTTTTATTATTGTATTCCATAACCCATTGTAATGTTTCTATTTAGATTATAATGTTCTATGTATAAATATGTTTTTATATAATTTGCATAAACTGCAACTTTTTATAATCTGTAGTCATCAAAATTTACTTAATCTGTAACACATTAGTCTTTGTTTCTCATAAAATCTTTAATCTTTAATATTAGTCAATACATGTCATTTTCTAATCTTTATTAGTTGGCAATGCTATTTCTGAGAAACCAGGATAAACACTTATATTTAAGAAAGCTATTGCAAGCATACTTTTAATTATATGAAACTATATTAAATTTTATAGTTTCTTTTGGCATTCATTTCTGTAGACATGGGCTTTTATTGTGATTTTATTTTCAGGATTATTATTTCTATTTAGACCTGGTTTTAATTATACGTTAATTACTTCTTTATCTTTTAAATATAATCACTGATAACACAATTAGTTTCAGAACAAAACTTCACACTCAGAATTATAGGAATTATTTTTATGTACCAGAACATTGAGAGATGTGATGACTCAGTTATACATACAGCAGTTTTTTTTACATATATGCATAGGAGAAAACATAAGATTCTTTCTTTCTTACAAAGAGAAAACCTTACCCTGAGGTTCACATCTTCCAATGCAAGTTGTTATAAAAGGAGTGCAGTCCTTGCATGATCTCTTTTTCCAATAAGTTCCCATGCTTAATTCTCTTGTCTCTGTCAAAAGTTACAACTTTGCTAACACAGAAATTTTCAAAGCAGATGACCTCTGATGTATGATGGAAGGCAGAATGATTCCAATAGACCTGGCTCTAGAGAATATTCATATCACATTAAGGAGTATAGAAAGAGATATAAGTTTGTAAAGTTCATTGTATATTTCATTTTAGGGGTGAACTATGGGTAAACCTTTCACTGAATCAGAGAGATTTTATTAGCTATATTTTTTCTTGACCAAACCTGAGGGATTTCTTTAACTATTGTTTGGTGTTTCAGTATATAAATTTAGGGAGTGTACAAGAAAAGTAATTGCGTTTCACTTATCAAATTTCAATATTAGCTAGACGTTATATTGAACAACATTCTTGTAGAGTTATGAATAAGAGATTTTTCATATTATGGAAAGATCATGAATATTACTAATTCTTCAATAAAGTTACCTAATACCAACTTAGTAATTCAGATATATTTTAGACTGCTGTCTTGGTGCAGTTTTTGTTTCCAAATCTGTAAATATATTTATTTGTCTGATAATAAAAATTTTAAAAAGTATATTTCTGTTTTAGGTTTCTTCAACAGTTCTGGACACCTTTATCTGATTCCAACACAACAACATGTTATTGCCATTTTCTGTAGTATTACTAGTGGTCCACTGTGTC
>NW_026339273.1:0-3662 GCF_001194135.2 Octopus bimaculoides | reverse complement strand
TTTTTGTTTCACTTTTACTATAATACGAAGCATTCAGGCCACTAATAAACATATCAACTTTAAAAGTGGTGAACTGACAAAATATTAGGGGGGCCAGATGAAATGTTCTTCTGTATTTAGTTGCATTTCTCTATACTCTGCATTCAATTCTGTCAATGTCTACTTTGCCATTCAGTCTTTACAGAGTTAAAAAAATAAAATACCAGTAAAATGCAGGGTTTGCTATAATCAGCTGTGCCCCTCCTCACCACAAAATCTGAGGCTTGTGCATTCTTAAGAAATCAATATTATACAGAACATCTTCATTGGTCTTCTGTTTAGCTCATGCAGCCAATCAGATTCTCATTAGAACAGAAAGAAATTACTAAAAAAGAGAAGCAGTCCCATCATTAATGTTATTAAACCAAATAATTATGTTTGGCAATTGAATATTGCAGTTATATAAAAATGTGTCTATATCTGTACGTATATGTAAATAGTCATTGACAACAGCAAACAGACATCATCTTTAAGGGTAAATACATACAGAATATTATTAGATGGATCTATTCCCACAAGCATACAACTTCAATAACACACACAACCCTATCCTAGCAGCAGGCTATCTGCCTGACGTGCTACACTACTCGATCAACATACAGCCATTGTCACACCATTACAGCAGCGATTACAATGGATCTTTCTACAATAAAAACGTCTTTCTATTCTCACTGAATAACCAATGATATAATTATTAAAGAGGTAAGTTTCTATTTAATCTTTTATAATTTCATTTGATATAATTAATCCTTGGTATTAAATCTATTTGGATATATTGAATACAAAGAATAGAACAAAGAGATTGAACAATAGTTCATATATAATTTTTCAATAATGTTCATATGGCTTTTTTAAAAAAATAATTGAATATTATTGGTTAAAATTCTTAATATTTTGAATCTATTGCATAGAAACAGCATTATTCATGTCTTTATAATTGATTTATATATTGATCAGTAACAAAAAGTCTATAATGTTATGTTATACTGTTTGGTTGCTTTTGTTGTAAAGAAGATATAATATTGTAAGTATATAGTCGCTGCTACACAGAATGTATGATACAAAATGTGCAGAATGATGCTACAATATCTTTAAATCTGTTTATAGCATGTAGATTGTAAGCAAATATGAGGCAAGGGTTTGTTACTGTCTGGGGATAAGGATAATGGCTGATATTAAGATTCATAGTTGTCAGAAAGTGAATAGAAACGACAGTTTGTGGAAAAAGAATTTCATATCATTCTGTTAAGTACCAGCTCTGTTTTGAGTTGTAATAAGTAGAAAATATTTTCATTCTCAATTAGAAATAAAAAATTTTAACATCTGTTAAGTACGTTTTGAAATTGAATTTATCATGATCTTCATCCTTTATATATGACACATTTTTACTTCTCCGTGCATGTGTTTA
The DNA here is from genome assembly GCF_001194135.2 of Octopus bimaculoides. NCBI lineage: Eukaryota > Metazoa > Mollusca > Cephalopoda > Octopoda > Octopodidae > Octopus > Octopus bimaculoides. Next base: position 2,215 of record NW_026339273.1, on the reverse strand, counting down.
TAAATATGCCAAGATTATATATGACATTATACCTTACCTGACTAATACCTTAAAATGTATATTTCATCAAAATATAAATGTATTATGAATAGATTATATCAAGGAGTCTTTTTTTTTTTTTTAAATATTAAATTCAATATTGACTCATATTTTTGGGTGACCTGATGTTTGTTTTGTTTTAAATTTTTATTTATTGCAAACATAACTTTTCCCAAATTTTCTGGACAAGTTATATAAGTTCAGTACAATACTGAATAAACTGTTCTTGGTATGTATATGAGTGTTTAGATGTGTTGTAGTTCTCTCGGTCAGTTGTGAAAAAGATTTCAAATTTTCATGTATCCAGATGTTTTCAGATTGTCAGAGATGTTGTTTCGTTGATTTGTACTTATATTATCTCATGTTTGTATCTGAAACATTTTGATTTCATTGTATGCTATTTTGGATATAGTAATTCAGATTTTCAACAAATCCACATGAATTAGTTTCTTTTTATGTATATATTAAGACGTCCTTTATTTCATCTACCCTAAGTAAGCCAAAAATTTGGTTAACCCCAGCAGTATTGCAATTTTCATGAATCATATCTAAAGCCTTGACCAGTTACCTATGACTTGCAGGTGGCTTGTTCGTGATATATATCTTATCAATCATTATTAAGTGATAGACATCAGAAATGGGGAAAGGCCAAATACGATGTGTTGTTACATTTACTTACGTTTCTTTACAAATCCCATAAAAGTCATTAAAATAACTCCCAGTTAATATGAACTTTCTTTATAACATACATTTTCTGTAAATTTGTCCTGCTAGCAATTATAACCGCTAATATCTGAAAGAAATTGTTATGTAACTATTTTTATGAACAAATTCCCTGTGGGATGAAGTTATATATATAAACACACACACACACATTCATACCCTAATTCTTTGTGCTGCTCATAACACCCTTCCTTCCTTTCTCCCCACTCATCCCTCTTCTGCCATACCTCATCTTAACACTTCATATATTGGCTATCATCCCCAGCACTTTCTCATGTCTGCCACCATGTCTACTCACTACATCTACCCCTTATGTACCTTTAATTCCTCTTCTCCACTGCTCCTATACCTTACTCATCATTTACTCCCTATGGTATCACTCCATTGTCCCTACTGATATTTCCCATCAAAATGCACCTCCAATCCTGTCCATCATTCTTTACCTTTCACCTCTACCTCTATTTCTACTCATTACTTACTCTCTTCTCACACCCTTATAACTGCCCCACTTCCTGATCCACTGCTTGTTTCATCTCTTGATTCTTGACGATTTTATTCTGAAACCCCATCACAACTATCTTACCCTTTTCTCGCATATTCTCACCCACCTTTACATAAATGATGAATAACCCTATATATCTTCTCTATAAGAAAGACAGTGAAAAAAAAAACTAGACATTAAAGTCATAGTTGCATGTATGTGAATAAATTGATTGATGAACAAGAAGATGTAATTTATCAAAGATTATTTCTACTAATTGCCATCATCATTTTGACCCATCTTGTCATATCAATACTTTTAGACAGCTGTTGAACAGAATATACAAGCACACCAAATCAAGTTGACATTAAAAAAATTTTTTAATTTGTTATTCATAAACTATGTTACAGCAAAAAAAAATAAAAAAATAATAATAATAGAAGTCATAGCTGAAAAACATGCTTCTGTTTCATCAAAATCAAATAATATGCAGCTAGATTCTACATGATCTGTCATCTTCGTAAATCATTTACAGTCTGATTACATGTTGTACAATTTTGACGATATAGAAACTGATGAATAAGATACAGTAATATATTTTTTCAGCTAGTAACTTAGTATATTTTACAATAACCACATTAAATATACATCCTCATATATAATTACTCAATTTCCTTAGTGATGTAGCATGTACTTATTTTGAATATATGATTGCATTTTTGCTTTCGGTTACTAAATTCAGAATGTTAGCGATTGTTTTTCTTTTTCTCCATTCAGTTCTATTATTGTGCAATTCTGAATCATAGCTGCCCAAATAATGAAAATAATAAAGTTCTATTTCTTTTTTCAGACTCAATCATCTGCATATCTGGAAATCTTCACCTTCGACCAACATTCAACAACATGTTACTGTCATTGTCTGTTGTGTTATCAATGGTCCACTGTGTCCTCACCATAGACCTTACCTACCAT
>NW_026339272.1:0-374 GCF_001194135.2 Octopus bimaculoides | reverse complement strand
TGTGTGTGTGTGTGTGTGTGTGTATGTATATATGTACGTATATATATATAGATGCATATACATATATATAACTTTTATCTTTTACTTGGTTCAGTCATTAGACTGCGACCAGACTGGAGCACCGCCTTTTAGTCAAATGAATCAATGCCAGTATTTAATTGTTTTGCGAAGCATGGTTCTTAGTCCATCGGGTTCTTTTGAAGAACTGCTAGGTTACCGGGACGTAAGCACATCAACACCGGTTGTCAAGCAAGCGGCGACGGGGGACAAACACAGACACAAAGACACACTCATATATGTGTGTGTGTATGTATATACATATATATATATATGTAAGTATGTATATATATATATATTTATGCATACATATATAT
>NW_026339271.1:0-212 GCF_001194135.2 Octopus bimaculoides | reverse complement strand
GTGTATAAGTGTGTATATATATGTTTATGTGTGTGTATATATATGTTTATGTGTGTGTGTATACATATATGTGTATAAGTGTATATACGTGTGTGTATATATATATATCATGTGTATATATATAAATATATATCGTGTGTGTATATAAATATATATCGTTAGCACGCCAGGCGAAATGCTTCGCGGTATTTCGTCTGCTGCTACGTTCTGAG
>NW_026339270.1:0-200 GCF_001194135.2 Octopus bimaculoides | reverse complement strand
CGCCAACCACACCGAGAGTGTAGTGGGTGCTTTTTACGTGCCACTGGCACAAAGGCAGGTCAGGCGGTACTGGCAACGGCCACACTCAAAATGGTGTATTTTATAGTACTGGCAATGGCCACACTGCGGGACTGGCAACGGCCACATTTCTGTGTGTGTGTGTGTGTGTGTATGTGTGTGTTGAGCGACTTTTTAATCTG
>NW_026339269.1:0-258 GCF_001194135.2 Octopus bimaculoides | reverse complement strand
AATAATAATAATAATAATAATAATAATAATAATAATAATGATGATATTTTTTACAGTGAAAAAGCATAATAAAATAACAGTAAAATTTGACAATACAACAGCTAAAATGTTGTTACATCTGCAAAATAAATCTTTCTCCAATAAATTGCAATTTAGTGCTCTGCTGTGTTATGCTGTGTTGTCAACTGTTTCTTTTTCCTTCTTTCTGTATTTTTTTTTTTTTGTTTTTTGATATCGTTTGGTTTGTGTTTGGAGCTA
>NW_026339268.1:0-403 GCF_001194135.2 Octopus bimaculoides | reverse complement strand
TTCATTTATTATTAGTTAATATTCTAATTAAGGTTAGGTTAATAGTATAACATTTTGCATTTCTTTTCAATAATTTTATTAAATTTTGCATTTTGCATTTCTTTTCAATAATTTTATTAAATGTTTTTCTTTTATTTATTGATGATATGAATATTTTTATATAAATTAATCTATTATTTTTGTTAGTTTATATTATAATAAACGTAAAGTTAATGATAACACGTTTATAATTTTAGCTTAACCTAAAACTTCGAAAAGATAAATATTGCATTTATTTTTTCAATACTATTGTAAAGTGTTTTTCTTTTTTTTATTGGTAAAATAAATATTTTTATATAAATTCACTTGTTATGTATTGTTAGTTGATATACTATTTAACGCTAAGTTAATAGCATAACGTTTA
>NW_026339267.1:3800-4637 GCF_001194135.2 Octopus bimaculoides | reverse complement strand
TTATCATGGAAACTATAAATATAAAGGTAAACTGTACTTTAGTTTTTCCTTATGTTCTGTGTTTTTACAATTCTCAGTGAATTGACATTCACAGAGAAACTGAGGGTTTTCGGCATCTTGGCATCTTTTAAAAACAGTTCACCCAAAATATAACGAAATGATAAGGTGATATCTATTTTAGGTATTAATAATCTCAGGAAAGCTTGGCCTTAGCCGCTTGTGTATACATGCATATGAGGGGGTACCCAAAAGAAATGGTAATTTTGAAATATATTATTCATTTACATATTTACTCTTTTATTGTGTTCAAAGTATACTCTATTTTAAGCAATGCATCGGTCCAGGTGCATTTTCAACTACTGGAAGCAGAGTTGGACCTATTCCGAAGTGATGCTTCTTAACGCCCCCGTCGTTTTCTTTCCTCACTTCCACATCTTCAAATTCTGTAGTATCAGCTTTCGTCACTAGTGATGACCTTCGAAAAATGTTTCGGATTACATTCTAACCATACTTATAGCTCACGACACGCATTCAGCCGTGACTGCTTTTGATATTCCGTGAGCAAGCGAGGTACAAATTTTGCTGGAACGCTTTTCATTCACAATTCCCCCACCAAAATTCGTCGGTAGGGGTTCCAGGACACAACAGACATATCAACAAGTTCATGAATTGCTCAGTGACGGTCCTCAAGGATCAGATCATGAATGTTCATGATGTTCGGGAGGTCGACCGTTGTCATGAACGAGGTTGGTTTCCAAGCGACAAGTGACCATTCCTAAAGTGTGAAAACCATTCAAAAACTTGTGTTTTGCTCCTTGCATCATCCTTGTAGTGCGA
>NW_026339267.1:178-637 GCF_001194135.2 Octopus bimaculoides | reverse complement strand
TGAATGAATGTGTATGACTCTGTGTAGAAATGAGTGTATTCCTGTGTATAAACAAGTGTTTGTAATACGGTATGTATATCCTCAACGGTGTTTGTTTCTCTATCAACGCCCAATGACACCCTTGAATACTTCTTGTATTTGGAAATTTAAAACTCGGTTATTCATACACTGATTTTGAAACATTAATTACTCGTTGTTGTTGCTGTTATTGTATTTGATATTGTAATTACGCTGCAAAATCAGGATATTGTAATCACTCTTCTTTATTTGTGTATCTGTGCATTTGGAAATCTAGAAAACGGTTGAACGAATTTACACCACATTTGGCAGAAATGATCATTGCCTAAGTACGTACATCCATATGCGACTGTGCATGTGTGTGCGTCAGTGTGTGCATGCGTGTGTGTGAGTGTATGTGTGGAGTGAGGGATTCCAGGTTTGATGCAAAGATTATTAATA
>NW_026339267.1:0-168 GCF_001194135.2 Octopus bimaculoides | reverse complement strand
TGTATGTGTGGAGTGAGGGATTCCAGGTTTGATGCAAAGATTATTAATATTATTATTAGTATTATTGTTATTATTGTTATTATTATTATAATTGTAATTATAATTATTATTATTATTGTTATTATTGTTATTATTATTATTATTATTAGTATTATTATTATTATTATT
>NW_026339266.1:153-257 GCF_001194135.2 Octopus bimaculoides | reverse complement strand
CAATACTCGATTCACAATATATATACATAAGCACGTACATACGTTACTAGATTCATATATACACACAATACTCGATTCATAAATATATACACACATACATTACT
>NW_026339266.1:0-122 GCF_001194135.2 Octopus bimaculoides | reverse complement strand
CACAATATATACACATACATTACTCGATTCATAAATATATACACATACATACATACATACATTACTAGTTTTATATATACACACAAGCACATACAGACATTACTCGATCCATAATATATACA
>NW_026339265.1:0-373 GCF_001194135.2 Octopus bimaculoides | reverse complement strand
AGCAGAGACAGTGTTGATGATGACGATGGTCGAGATAAGTATGGGAAGAGAATAAAATAGTATCGGTGGTTATCATGGCGACAGGAGCGGTGTGATGTGTGATGCTGAAGTGATGGTGGTAATAGTAGTGTTGTTGCGTGATGTTGGTATTGTAGTTGTTATACTGGTTGTGGGGGTGAAAGTGACTGTCAAGGTAACTGTCATGATAACGTTAACGGCTGTGTATGTGGTTGAAGTGGAAGCAATGTCAATGCTGCTGATAATGTTGGTGGTTGTGGTGACAGTGATAGTGGTAGGAGAGTTGTGGTGGTGATTGTGATATGGTGGTGATGTTGGTGTTGTTGTTGTTGTTGTTGGTGGTGGTGGTGGTGGT
>NW_026339263.1:0-480 GCF_001194135.2 Octopus bimaculoides | reverse complement strand
ATATATAAATATATATATAGTCACATATATACATATATACATACGTGCATATATATATATTTACCATCATTTACCAGATACCATAAGAGACATGAATAATCAAATTTAATCAAGAAGCATTTCATTGGTCAGAGAATTATTGCCTCTTTTTTGAGAAGGCTGAAATTAAATTCTACTTAAAGGGGAAATGCTAGGTGAGTTACTACATTACAAATGACCTTAAGTACACAGCGCAAAGTAACATAAATTCATTTATTGAAAATCATTTTAGGATAAATATATTAATATCATATAAGTGTGTGTATGCCTTATATAGAAGTAGCTTCAGGTTTGAATTAAGTACGCACTTGTGTAGATTGATGCTTCTGCAGCCACAAGTTGCTTCATATATCAAGCTCGTCAAATTTAATTCCTATGGTGATTATAACGGAGTATACCTTACTTGAGACACTATTTCAATTTTCTATGCGAATAAGTTGA
>NW_026339262.1:0-350 GCF_001194135.2 Octopus bimaculoides | reverse complement strand
TACGACGGGCTTCTTTCAGTTTCCGTCTACTAAATCCACTCACAAGATTTCGGTCGGCCCAAGGCTATAGTAGAGGACATTGAGGTACGGCCCTTATTTGACATCAGATGTTTTAATGTCTCTCTCTTTTTCTCCCTCTCTCTTTCCTCCTCTCTCTCTCTCACACTTTCTTCCTGTGTGTACATATTTTTGCTTGTGTCATCATTATTATAATCATCATCATCATCATTTAATGTCTGCTTTTCATGCTGGCATGGGTTTGATGGATTAACTAAAAACTGCTAAGCCAGTGGCTGCACCAAGTTCATATTTTGCATATACATATATATATATATATATATATATATATA
>NW_026339261.1:0-354 GCF_001194135.2 Octopus bimaculoides | reverse complement strand
TTTAATTCAAAACTTATGAAAACAAGACATTTGTACTCAGAGCCAGAGGCGATTTCAATCAGATTGGTAATGAAGGTGGAAATTGAAATCAAGATGTCATTACCAGGATTGTGGTGCATGCACATCATAACACCCAGTCTTCAGCAATGTAATGGTTCTAATAATAGGTTTTTGCATTAGTAGTCATTGTAGTGTAGTAGTAGAAGTGATGTGTAATAGTGTGGTAGTGTGTAGTACAGTAGTCATCATTATCGTCATCATCACCACCATTATTGTCATCGTCACCAATATTATCATCATCGTTACCATCATCATCACCATTATCATCATCATCACATCGTCACCATTATCATA
>NW_026339260.1:0-230 GCF_001194135.2 Octopus bimaculoides | reverse complement strand
GAATATATGCTTAGATGAAAGTGTGTATTGATGTATGCATGTAAGAATACATGCATGAATGTATAAATATATGTATGTGAGTGTGTGTATGTGTGTTACACACACAGACATATATATATGTATGTGCATGTACACGCATATATATGCGTGGGTGTGCGTTTGTTTTTGTATATGTATAGATACACACGTACACACGCATATATATTATATATATATATATATATATATAT
>NW_026339259.1:0-261 GCF_001194135.2 Octopus bimaculoides | reverse complement strand
ATATATATATATATATATATATATATATATATATATACACTAAGAGAAGGAAGGATGAGAAAGAAATAGGGCAGAAGAAAGCGAGATACAAACAAGCACCATACACACACACATATATAACGAAATACACACCCATGCATAGGTACATATGTGCACATACATGTACATACATACAAATATATATTTGCAAATACATAATATGAATACACATATAAACGTAGGAGTGGCTGTGTGGTAAGTAGCTTGCTTACGAACCACATG
>NW_026339258.1:0-798 GCF_001194135.2 Octopus bimaculoides | reverse complement strand
TGTGTGTGTGTGTGTGTATACACATTGTATGAGGTATACAATTTTAAAAAATCGTCTGTTTACGGAAACGATTGTAATGTCGATTTAACTTCTTTCCTCATTTAAATTGTTGTTGTTACTCACTCTACGGGGCTATATTAAGCCTATTGGATTTACGCCGGAGTTGCGAAGTGTTCCGCTTCGTAAAAATCAAGGTCTTACCGATTTCCATTTGGCTAAGGAATACTATTCATAAACAATTTTATTTGTGCGTTTCTCAAGAGCTTTAGTCATTCGAAACCGCATCTCATGGCACAACTCGGCAGAAGATTACTTTTGGTCGCAGAATTGTCATTGGAGATAAATATAATATTGATTGCTTCAAATGAACTGCAAACACTTCTGTTGATAAGACAACTTTCGACTTAATACTTATTGATTTTTTTTTATCACACAAACACATGCGTAAGCGTTCACTACCCCCGCCCCGCCCCTCACAGACTCAGACACACAAACCTATAAATGCGACTCTCCGTGGTCATTCGACCAGCTAGAGACAGCAGCCGCATCTATAAATAAGATCAAGGCTAACCTGGGGTTAAACAGCAGCAACACCATCAAAACATACCGAAGAACTGTCCCACGCTGGAGTCAACGAGGGAGAGATAAACGGTTATTTGATCTGCTTGAAATAGCAACGAAATTTCCAAATCACAGCCAATTGTAATAAAGAAGGATATATTTGATAATCTGGCCTTAGATGTATTAGATATGCTTCTATCTATCTATCTATCTATCTATCTATCTATCTATCTATCT
>NW_026339257.1:0-213 GCF_001194135.2 Octopus bimaculoides | reverse complement strand
ATACATACATACATACATACATACATACATACATATATATATATTGATAGATAGATAGATATATGCGTATTTTCACATCTAGATATAGCTCGATAGATATAAAGATAACGATAAGAAGATAAATGTGCGCATGTGCGTATGCGGTTGTTTGTCTTTATATCTACACGCTCACGCTTGTATACACACTCGCGCACGCACACACACACACACACA
>NW_026339256.1:0-412 GCF_001194135.2 Octopus bimaculoides | reverse complement strand
CCCCCTCAATGAACATATATAAGAAATACACCATAATCCGTCAAACATAAAGGAATATGAAGAAATAACGCAAGAAGAAATAATAAATAAGAAATATAGCATATAGTGTATAAAAATTTTATACTATATGCTATATTTTTTATTTATTATTTCTTCTTGCGTTATTTCTTCTTATTCCTTATGTTTGACGGATTATGCTGTATTTCTTATATATGTTCATTGAGGGGGTGTGATATGTTGAGTCCTTAACCCAGTGTTTTTATTCTATAACTAATATTTTACTCTTGTCTCAATTATTCTGAGCACTTCTCCTTGCAGCCCTGTATAAAATCTATTGGTTTCCTAATAAGAAATCATTAATATTATATATATATGTCTTGCAAACAACTCGCACATGCAAGTGCTACCAGTC
>NW_026339255.1:0-324 GCF_001194135.2 Octopus bimaculoides | reverse complement strand
ATTTAACAGCAGTTTAAAATTTTGAAATTATGAATATGCTAATTTTATTTCTCTGAAATTTTAAATATGTTAATTTTCACATCTATTTGCGTTCGATGTTGTACACTTGCTCAATGAGTTTATCGACACTATTTTGAGAATTGATTCTGTGAAGTCAATGTTTCATTGACTAGGCTGAATATAAAATAACATCGGTTATTGAACAATTTGTAATTTTCCTTCAAGGCATAAGTATTTCCAATTAATGCTACTACAATTTAATAATTACCGATTATTTTTCATGCAGATAGCGATCCGTTTAATTAACCTATATGATTTAAACAA
>NW_026339254.1:0-332 GCF_001194135.2 Octopus bimaculoides | reverse complement strand
ATATATATACATACACACACACATTTACGTGACATTATATGGATTAAGATAATCTAATCTGGTAGTACTCGTGAAAAGAGCACCTTAGTGTATCATATTCTGCAAAACAGAATATATTGCACGATTTAAGAGAAAACGATAAGGAGTGTATAAAATCATAAATGGCACAAATAGTTTCGTGAAATTTTATTTAACAATAGGATATTTTTTTTTCATATATACACGCACAAAAGAAATATTTTCCTTATGTATAACAAATATTTATGAAGCAATGTTCCAAGGTCATATATATATGTGTTTGTGTGTGTGTGTGTGTGTGTGTGTGTGTGTGT
>NW_026339253.1:0-361 GCF_001194135.2 Octopus bimaculoides | reverse complement strand
ACCATTATCTTTTAACTCCCAAATTTTACTTGCCAATGTCGTACTATTTGGCTTATGTCTAAGTCTAAACGAAGACCTATGGTTATATATCATTTATCAATTATTCAATTCTATTATTAGGTATATATTGATTATTACCATCATTATTTAATTCATTTCTTTATGTGTTATCAGTTGGACTTATTCTTTCCACATTAGGCATATTGATATTATATGAACTAGGTCCTTGATTACTATTATTTCTATTGGAGTTGGACCTATCATCAACTTCAGTTAAAACCGGTTATTTCCTAACATCCTTTCTTTTTTCCGTCCCTTAAACCTTAGTAAACACATTATTATAAACTAATATAAATCCGAT
>NW_026339252.1:2519-3141 GCF_001194135.2 Octopus bimaculoides | reverse complement strand
AGAGATAAGAGGGGGAGGAGAAAGATAGATAGAGGTGAGATAGAAAAGCAGACGATACAGAGAGAACTGGTAAGGACGAAAGTGGGGAGAGTAAGAAATATAGAGAAGGTGGGAATAAGATATAATGATAGATTTAGAGATATAGATAAATAGATTGATGTGAATAGATAGAGAGGGGGAGGGAGAGAAGAGAGAGAGAGAGAGAGAGGAAGAGGAGAGAAGGGGAGCAGATAGATAGATAGATGTGAAGAGACTGAATACAAAAAATAAATAAATAAACAAGATAATGGAATGAAACCCTTAATTTTTTTTGCACTACATAAATATAAAAATATTTTCCTTTAAAAGATTACAGCAATTTTGACACCAAACATAAAAACCTGAGTAATTTTATACAATTCTAAACCATTAATGTAACAGAGTTTTATATTTTGTAAAAATGATAAAAAGAAAAAAAAAAGAATATCATTTAAATTGTAGTAAACATCTTTTTCGATTTATGAACCTGAAAGTTCATATAATTGTATACATATCTGTGTTTGGGTATGGGTATGTATGTATGTATGTATATGTATGCACGTATGTATGTGTTCATGCATACTATATGTATATAAATATATAT
>NW_026339252.1:0-1871 GCF_001194135.2 Octopus bimaculoides | reverse complement strand
CCGTGGACAGCAAATACTTTTTATGGGCAATTTGATTTTATATATGTCTTTTAATCGAAATCTTTTAATTGACAATAAATCTATTTGTTAAATACTGTTAAATAAATAAATGTAAAAATATATGTTATTTGAAGCAAATATTTATGTGTAAATTTCATAAGCGTTTATAAGGGGGTCCCTAAGGTAAAGCCTGAAATATAAAGGGGTCCGCAAGTCAAAAAGTTTGAAAACCCCTGCTCTGGACAATGCTTTGTGAAATGAGTGTGCAATACAATCAGTAGTGCAGAGCCAAAAAAGTACATAGCCCTCAGCAAACTGTCTATAGCACCAAACCGAGAGATAGAAACAACAACAAAAACAGTAGCAGTCATAGACCACATGGCCTTCACACATCAGTTGTGTGAATAGTGCAGCAACAGCAAGGTTAGCAGTAATGGAAAAGAGGAAGTGGAAAAGAAAAGAGTAAGAATGTAGGGGTAAAGAGAAAGAGAAGGGAACATGAAAGGAGAAAGAACAAGAAGGGAAACTGAGTCTATGTTGATCAGCCATACTACAGGAGGAAACAGCTGTATAAGAAAGTATAGTAAGTACTCAGGATTTGGGTTTAGGGTGAGGTTTTTACCATTAGATAATACCTGTCCAATAACAAAGTTGTTATTTAGTAGAACCAAGTTCTACAACTTTAGCGTAAGATCTCAGAGTAATTTTTAACAAAGCCATATTTACTCATAGTGCAATGTTTCAATACAAACTTAGTATACTCTCTCTTTTACTCTTTTACTTGTTTCAGTCATTTGACTGCGGCCATGCTGGAGCACCGCATTTAGTCAAGCAAATCGACCCCGGGACTTATTCTTTGGAAGCCTAGTACTTATTCTATCGGTCTCTTTTGCCGAACCGCTAAGTTACGGGGGGGCGTAAACACACCACCATCGGTTGTCAAGCAATGCTGGGGAGACAAACACAGAAACACAAACGTATACTCACACATACATATATATACATATATACATATATACGACGGGCTTCTTTCAGTTTCCGTCTACCAAATCCATTCACAAGGCTTTGGTCGGCCCGAGGCTATAGTAGAAGACACTTGCCCAAGGTGCCACGCAGTGGGAATGAACCCGGAACCATGTGGTTGGTAAGCAAGCTACTTAGCACACAGCCACTCCCGCGCCTATGCAGTAGGAAACTTATCAACAGAGATCTTAATGGAAAACAAAGATGTAGTAAACCTTCAGATAGTTGAAGCACACTTCATTAAAAAGTTCAAAGCCACTCACTACATAATTCAACAAAAACAAATTAACAAGCAGCATGGATCACTCGGAAGTCATTTGTTAATTAATTAATTAAATTTTGGTTTATCTCTGTATCCATCCATCTTTGTATATCTCTCCAGCTATTCCTTTACTTATCAATCTATCTATCTATCTATCTATCTATCCATCTCTGTATGTTTATCTCTCCATCCATATATCTGCCTCTTCATATCTCTGTCTAAATATCCATCTCACCTCGCTCTATCACCTCATCTATCAATACAGCTAAACAAAAAAGCTTAAACCACAAACAAACCTCAGTTTGTCTGTTACAGTTAATATCAGTTTCTTGCACTGCTATCAATATAAGCCATATTTGATAACAAAGACATCATATATATATATATATGGAAGTGTGTGTGTGTGTGTGTATTGATTGAAACATATGTCGGTGATATGGTGATATAAATGATTTAAATATCATCTTGAGCATTTCTCTCCAATTTCCATTATTTTATATATATATATGTGTATATATGTGTGTGTGTGTATACCCACACATATATATATACACACACACAGACACACATATATATATATATATAT
>NW_026339251.1:0-225 GCF_001194135.2 Octopus bimaculoides | reverse complement strand
TATATATATATATATATATGTATATATGCACATATATATGTATATAAATAGATATGTATATAAATAGATATGTATATATGCATATGAACATATGTATAAATGTCCGTATAAGTATATATATCTATATATATACACATATATATATGTATATTTGTAATATGTATATATATGTGCTTGTATACATGTGTGTATATATATATATATATATATATATATATATATATA
>NW_026339250.1:0-318 GCF_001194135.2 Octopus bimaculoides | reverse complement strand
GCTCTAGCATGGCTGCAGTCAAATAACTGAAACATGTCTATATTAATAAAGTTGATTTGGTAAGACTGACGTATCAGCTTATCGGTCAGTCTGCTATAGTCGCTACACCCTCTTCCTCCCTCAACTAGCTCTATAAAGATTTTAGCGTTCCAATAAACTTTCTCGACAAGTAAAATATTTACTTGGTCATGTCACCATGGCGACTAGACTAAAGGCTGAGAAGGAAGGAGGGGGAGTGCGTGCGTGTGTATGTATATGTGTGTGTTTATGTGGTGTGAAGGAGGATATATATATATATATATATATATATATATATAT
>NW_026339249.1:0-504 GCF_001194135.2 Octopus bimaculoides | reverse complement strand
CAGTTCATCTTTGATGTTACAAGGAGTTTTGTTGGTCTCTCACTCAACTGGGCCCCACACATAGTAATAAAGGGGATTGCAATCGAGGGAGTTAGGTGGCCAGATGTCAGGGCTGATGTGGTTGCAGAAATTGTCTGACAGCTACAACTAGGTTTTTCTGCTTGTATGGCATGATGCAGAGTCCTGTTGCCAAGCACAGGGTCTTCCAGCAACCACCCTCTTGACCCAAGGTAGCACTACATTCTCCAGGCACTTGATGTAGGTATCCATGTTGAGTCTGAGGCCATGTGGGAAGATGAATGGAGGCATAACATTGCCATCACTAGCAATCACTCCAAACACCATGATGTTAACTGGATGTTTGATTTTTATCATTCTTAGTACATGTACTCAGATTGACACCCAAACTCACTAAAATGTCCATATTGGAGCTTCCAGCACAAATACCAAGCAATACAGCATGTCGTTTCCAAATTTCTGGCAGAGTGAATTGCGTAATGGTGC
>NW_026339248.1:0-410 GCF_001194135.2 Octopus bimaculoides | reverse complement strand
ATATGAATATATGTATATACATATATATTATGCATATACACCCATACGTTTGCACAGGTAAATATACAAACTGCGAGTATAATTTTTCCCTGTATAGATAAATGAATTAATAGAAATCTGAATGTAGCAGATATCTATGTTTACATTTTTCACATTCACATTTACACAAAAGGTATGTGCATTTCAGTTCCATACATTACTCATACATACTTAAATATCCATGGGTGAATATACATTTTGTAACTACAAATGAAAATATTTTTAATTATATACGTCTCTATGTATGGGAGGGCTCGCGTTGTTTAATTACACACCTATACACATACATGTATATATGCAAATATATATTTACAAACATATATATATATATATACGAAATTTATATTCACATATAAATATAAATATATATA
>NW_026339247.1:0-256 GCF_001194135.2 Octopus bimaculoides | reverse complement strand
TCGAAGACGCATGAGTGTTTAGCTTCTGCCGAACGAACTGCACAAATGAATTTTGTGATCAAATGTTCGTGTTGCACACTCGCTCACTCCCTCCATCAAATCAACGTTGTCTGAACAGATGCACGGTATACCAGGCGTCAAAATGATCGGAGAGCAACGTGAGATGAAAGTGTTTTGCTCAAGAACACAACGGATAACCTGTTCCAGGAATCAAAACCATTTTCTCGCAATCCTGAGCGCAACACACTAACCACTA
>NW_026339246.1:0-240 GCF_001194135.2 Octopus bimaculoides | reverse complement strand
ACGTTGAGCCAAAAGCTACGGACGCACGAGTTTAGCACGCAGAAATCGATCCAATGTACGTTGAGGCAAAAGCTAAGGACGCACGTGCCTGGCTCTAAGAAATCGAACGAACGTAGGTTGAGCCAAAAGCTACGGACGCACGAGACTAGTTCTTCGAAATCGAACGAACGTATGTTGAGCCAAAAGCTAGGGACGCACGTGACTAGCTCTCAGAAATCGATCGAACGTACGTTGAGCTAA
>NW_026339245.1:0-230 GCF_001194135.2 Octopus bimaculoides | reverse complement strand
TATATATATATATATATATATATATATGTATGTATGTGTGTGTGTGTGTACACATATATGTGTATATATATACATGTATGTATAAATATATATTATATATATGTATATATATATGTATATACATGCATATATGTGCGCGTGTGTGTGTAGATATGTACATATGTGTATATATATATATATTCATATTTATATATCAATATATATATACACACACATATATATATATATAT
>NW_026339244.1:455-634 GCF_001194135.2 Octopus bimaculoides | reverse complement strand
ATATATGTATATATATACATATATGTATATATATATATATGTATATATATTTATACATATATGTATATATATTTATACATATATGTATATATATTTACACATATATGTATGTATATATATATACATATGTATATGTATATATATATACATACATATATGTATATATATACATACATATA
>NW_026339244.1:144-251 GCF_001194135.2 Octopus bimaculoides | reverse complement strand
ATATATATATATATATATATACATACAAATATACTTATACATACATATACACATATGTATGTATATATATATACATATATACATATACATATGTATATATATATATA
>NW_026339244.1:0-134 GCF_001194135.2 Octopus bimaculoides | reverse complement strand
ATATATATATATATATATATATACATACATATATACATATACATACATATGTTTATATATATATACACAGATATGTATGTATACATATACATACGTATATGTATATATATACATACGTATATGTATATATATAC
>NW_026339243.1:1494-1685 GCF_001194135.2 Octopus bimaculoides | reverse complement strand
GTCCGGAGTGCTAAAGATTCTGTCATCTTGCCGCATAAATCTGTAAGTCTTGAACTTTTCCTAAAAATCGAAATTTATCTGTATAAATAGATGGACTGCGCGTGTTCTAGTGATTCGTTTTCTTCCTGTCCAGAATTTTAACGACGAGCGCACACAAACACACGCACACACATACACACACACATGCACAC
>NW_026339243.1:0-526 GCF_001194135.2 Octopus bimaculoides | reverse complement strand
AATGGATCTCGAAGCACATAAAGCTATAAATAATAGCACGTAGGTATTAGGCTGAAAAATGTTTTGGATATGAAAAGTGATAGGCTGCTCGTGAGACATTTCCGATCCAAAATGTTTTTTTAATTATTTTTCTAATTAATATCTATGTGCTTCGAGATACACTATTCCAAAAAGGAATAATTTCACTTCACGCTCCGTCGAAAGCTTTTAAATGTTTATGACTTGAACAACATTTAGCAGTAATTTTTGTTATTTATCAATTTCAATATTTCTTTCATTCTTCTCCATCAGATATATAACGAGTCGAACTCACAAGTAGAAGGTACGATAGACTTCATTTCTTTGCCAAAGAGTTCATTGAAGCATCTGACAGACGAAGAACTGTTAACCTTTTCAAGGGTTTTCTGTTTGTCTATGAATGATGATAAACTATATAGGGTATGGTACAAAAATGAAAACATTTCTTCTTCTGGTTGACTAAAGAATGTTTGAATTCATTGCTACTCTTTTGATACTGGAAAAAAAA
>NW_026339242.1:0-216 GCF_001194135.2 Octopus bimaculoides | reverse complement strand
TGCTTTCACAAATTCCCATGACTCCCTGTCACCATCCAGTTCCGTTATTATGGATTTGAATTGGAAACTTGAGTTATGGTGAATCTTTCATTACTTGATTACACAATCAGGGATGCCACCCCTATGGATGCATTGCAGTCACTCTCTTCATAGAACTTGGTGATCCTAACAGTTAATCTTCTAGCATTCCTCCACTCAGCATCACCGTAAGAAGCA
>NW_026339241.1:0-228 GCF_001194135.2 Octopus bimaculoides | reverse complement strand
ATGTATGTATGTATGTATGTTTGCAGGTATGTATTTACATATATAAATATATACATACATGCAAGTATGTATATTGCTACACATCATAATTAAGTATTTCATTATAAAGCAATTCATTGGTCCAATATGGACGTATTATACGTATTTCAAATTAACGTCAACTTCTCCATGCCTCCTGAACCACCTACAACTGAGTAGATTAAAAGAAAATTTCTATAATTCAATCAG
>NW_026339240.1:0-271 GCF_001194135.2 Octopus bimaculoides | reverse complement strand
ATATACATATATAGATATCAGCTAATCATCCAGCCCTATGACCAACTTTCGTTTCAAAACGACCCAATGGCACTTTTGCGTGTTTTTTGTGTATATTTCATTTTATATATGTGCTCGATGTTTCTGTGTATTTATGTTTTTGTTTTTTCTTAATCATGATTTTGCTGGGCGATTGTTATTCTTGTATTAGCCTATTCACTGAGTCAGTTTCTGCATGTGTCTATAAATATATGTATATATATATATATATATGTATGTATGTATGTATGTA
>NW_026339239.1:0-247 GCF_001194135.2 Octopus bimaculoides | reverse complement strand
CACATACATGCAAACATACATACATACATACATACATACATACATACATAGTGCGTACATGCATACATACACATACAAGCTCGTAGATGTAGTTAGCATTGCTATTGTTTTTAGGTTCTGCATTACTTGAGACGGTGGGCAAAAATGAGAGGGGTTCTCTCAACTGAAGCAACGTATGCTATGGTTACTATACATACATACACACATACATACATACATACATCATACATACATACATACATACATA
>NW_026339238.1:0-227 GCF_001194135.2 Octopus bimaculoides | reverse complement strand
CGCTAGTTAATTTCTAAAGTCTTAACGCTAGTTAATTTCTAAAGTCTTAAAACTCTCACCTATGTAAATTGCATTTTAATAATTTCCATTTTTCGGGGTCTAAGCACTAACTTGGAATTCAATCCAGTTCAGTAATAACCAGCCTATATTCCTTAAGGGGTAAATTTCCCTTATTAAACCTATTTGATAAATCCTGTCCATAAAACCTTCCGCATGTTGTATATATA
>NW_026339237.1:0-450 GCF_001194135.2 Octopus bimaculoides | reverse complement strand
TCCTATATCGGAAAGACGAGCCATCCGTTGCGTAGAAGAGTAGCAGTCCAAAAAGAACAAATACATCTCCCTCAACACCGC
The DNA here is from genome assembly GCF_001194135.2 of Octopus bimaculoides. Lineage (NCBI taxonomy): Eukaryota > Metazoa > Mollusca > Cephalopoda > Octopoda > Octopodidae > Octopus > Octopus bimaculoides. The sequence continues at coordinate 369 of NW_026339237.1, read as the reverse complement.
CAAATTCCACTTAGTGGCCACATAGACTCTTGCGCCAGAAACAAAACCCTAAATTCCTTATATTCCCTTTCTATCAATGTAAAGACAGAATCTCCACACAAGAAAGAATCAACAAGGAGAATCTTTTCATAGAGAAATTCCAACCATTTCTTAACACACAAACCCCTCAGCGACCTTATTTCTCTAAGAACAGACATAAACTTCCTGCTGACAAAGAGTACATAACTCCAACTAAAGAGATTTGTCTTCCCTTACACACACACTTCTTGTTTTGACACCACACTTCCTGCTTAACACAGAAACCTTTAACCCTTTTCTCTTTTTTTAAACCTAGCACAACTCTCAATTTCATGCATCCTTATTTTTCCA
>NW_026339236.1:640-867 GCF_001194135.2 Octopus bimaculoides | reverse complement strand
TTTATATAAATATGTATATATAGATATATATATATATCTTATATATATGTATGCACGTATATATATATTTATATGTGTGTGTGTATATATATATTTGTGTGTGTGTATATGTAAATATATGTTTATATGTATAAATGTCCGTACACATACATATATACACAAATATATTATACGTGAGTGTATATGTGTGTGCTTGTGTATATGTATGTGAGTGAGAAACTGCATGA
>NW_026339236.1:0-630 GCF_001194135.2 Octopus bimaculoides | reverse complement strand
TGTATATGTGTGTGCTTGTGTATATGTATGTGAGTGAGAAACTGCATGAAAGCAGTTTGGAGTAAGTAGTTCACCTTAATACTTATTACATACAAACTTATATAAAGGCAAATGTATATTTACTCATACATTTATACATACATATATTCATACATATATATACATAACAATGTACAGATGTTGATATAGATGTATGCATGTCATTTACTCGGATTTACAAAGATTAAGTTTACACACATATTAAACGTGTGCATGCTATTCTTTATGTATAACAGCAAATGCCAAGTACAGGAAAAGAAATTACTATACGGAAGATTGTATGAGAGACAATTAGTTGCCGTCATTGTAACAACAAAAGACGAAGTGTCTGAGTACAAGTGAATATCAGAGCAAAGAAATCAATGCTAAACTCATTGGACCAACCTGTATCAGGTAAATTTAGCAGCCTTCAAGAACACGTGTTGTGTATTATTGAGATGCAAGCAACACCAAAACTTAATATACAATCTATATTTACATATTTCTGTCCCTATCATTGTTATGCGACTTGTCTGTTCCTACAGTCGCCATCATCTTTCTTTCTTTCTCTCTATCTTTCTCTCTGTCTCTTTCTCTCCGTTTCTCTCTCTT
>NW_026339235.1:10709-13756 GCF_001194135.2 Octopus bimaculoides | reverse complement strand
TATATATATACATATACATATATATATATATACATATATATATATACTTACATGGAAACGGGTGCGTAGCGTTCAATCATATCACGATATAAATTATATATATATGAATATACTTACATATATATGTATATATACATGCATATATGGGTACAAAAAGTCATAAAACGTAAACAACATGAAATACGAAATACTAAGATTCATATACATATATATGCATAAATATTCAACTTGTAGCTGATACTCCTATATGAAAAACATCATTACACAGGAACAACACCAAAAGCCCACTGCCATTTGTAACTGTCGTGACATAGGAACCTGTCCACTCGACTAGGAATGTATGGTTAAATCCGTCATTTATGAGGCAGAGGTTACAGCAATACGAAATGATAATCACATATCTCCCTTGGGACGCAAGAACAAAAGTAAAGGTATTAACATACCTAGCCACATAAGGGTTTGAAATCTAACGCCACAACAAATATGGTATATTGAAAACTGATAAAACAACAAACAAACAAACCATATATTAACGGATCAAAAAATATAAGCTATGCGTAGCTGAAAGCCCAGGTCCTTTACAGACTATTAAATTCTAGATCCGAATAACTAAATGTTAGTCTCTCTTGTCGACTAGGAAAGTACAACCCTCTCCGAATTGAGGAGCTGTACCACCGACTCTTAGCTACTATGTTTTCAGCCTTATATTTTACGGTCGAAGGGAAACTAACTCAAATTCCCATCCCAAACAAGTAAAAGATTTTGCACTAATCTGAGGCAATATTAAAAGACACATACCCAAACTGACAGACATTGAGGTCGATTCTGACACATTATGATTGTAATGATTCTACTGTACTGCATCTAAACCTGTTCTAGTGCTAAAATAGATAGATCCTTAGACATAATAACTCTATATACGTAATAACTCTATATAACCATCGAAATACTGAAATGACATGAATAATACTGCAATAGATTTACACACAAATGTACAAGTTGAGTTTTATTTACACTATGCTAATTGACTTAAACTGTGACTAATTATATTGCTCAATATGTACACCTAAATGTGACTCCAGATGTTAAAATGCCGCAAGAAGACATCAGGAGACAGATTCCCCAGGCCGTGCAAGCTCTCGAGAGACCTAAGTGTAGACGACGAGCGAGGTGATTAGATAATATCCAGAGTCTTAGTTGGACAAGTTTCAGAGAAGTTTAATGACGGTTGCTTGAGTGAAGATCCTATGGAGAAACTGCCTGAGGACTTTATAAATAGTTGGCAGCGAAAATTAACGGATGGGTGTGTAATCTAGTGACGGTTTACAAAGCCATAAATTTACATTAGGTATTCTAATACATTATGAAATGTGAGACGTGATTGCATCTCAAAGAAAACTTGATATTATGCCAGTCATCAAACGGCTGCAATGAAATTAATAAACCAATCCAACAACACAAATATCAGCGATCTATATGATTACAAAGTGTCCTTTCTCTTTCCACTCGTACAAGCGTGCACGCGCCTACGCATACGTTTGTACGTGTGCATGAGTGTACGTGCGCGTGCATTGGTATACACGCGTTCTTAAGCTATTAAAACCATAGAATCCAACAGATTATGGTGTATACCCGAGTGTCGGTCACTAAATCGCCTTATCCTCCGAGCAGCTAGTGAGGAAAACTGATAGAGACCTAGCTGAACAAATACAAGACGCATTTCAAGGCAACATATGAATCTATTAGAAGTTACGTTGTCTAAATATCAATGCTACCCGCAGTTATAGAATGCATCGAAATTTCGAACAAAAGTGTTTTAACATATATTCACATGGAAAGTGTAAAGTATTGTCTTTGCTTTCATTTTAATTTCAATCTTAATTTTAAAGCTTATAGTAGCTTTCTTTAGCAAATTAACCTTACTTTTGAATATTTTATATAATCTAAGGCGTTGAGCTGACAGAATTATTCACACGCTGTGTAAAATGCTGAATGGCGTTATGTTCGTCGTCACGTTCTGCCGAGTACGATTTTTTTTTTTATTCGGTGTCAATAAAATAAGTACCTGATAAACACTTGGTTTGATGTAATCGATTTAATCCGCTCCCCACAAACTTGCTGATCATGTGCCAGAATTTAAAACCTATATTTTATATAAATTATGTCTTGAGAAACGTATGTTTCGCTGGTGACGTCTAATTGAATAGAAACATGTGAATGTTATTCACGGAATTTTCTAATATTATTTTATTCTTTGTAAGACTGTAAAAACAATTTTTGTATGAAATGTGTTTGTAGCTTCTTGAATATTTTTTTCACAATGCTTTGAGAGACATTTGCAATTCTCGATAGATCTTTGTTACCTTTCTTTAACAAAGCGACATCTAAATCATTTAGAGTTTTTTACGCTTTCCTTTCACATGTTGCAACTCAACTAAGTTATTTACATTATTTATGTTACTTTTGCATTTTTTATGACGACCACACACATCATCAACTATGCTTTCCACTCTCTCACACACATATACACACACTCATACACATTCGTTCACGAAACTCAGACGCTTTAAATTACCATCCATTATTATTTTTTTGCTTTATTCCTTCATGATGTACATTATCATTTTTTATTAGTTTTTACCATATTTGCTAACTTGTTTAAATATTAATATTTGAATGTCAGTTTTGTGGAGAATATTCACGTAGAACCATATCAAAAGTACTTTGAAAATATTGGAGTGGTAAATAATTAAAAATGTAAATGTTGGAGTGTATACATACATAAATACAATACACGCACACACACACACGCACACACATATATATGTATATATATATACATATTTATATATGAATAAATATATATACATATACTATATATACATACGCAAGTATGCGTATGTGTGAATATATATATGTATATATTTTTGTATGTATATCTATACATATACACACATACATACGTACACATATATATACATATTTATTTATTGTTATATATATATATATACATATATATACATATTTATACATACATATATATACAT
>NW_026339235.1:2861-7861 GCF_001194135.2 Octopus bimaculoides | reverse complement strand
ACTTATTTGTTAGTGATATAGATTACGAAGTTCTAGACTAACACAATAGGATAAAATCATTTGAACTGTAAGCAGCTGCAATATTTAACTGAATGAAAGTAAGATCCGTTCAATCGCTGTAGCAATTTCCAGTATACCATTCGGAAAAGTTACTTCCGGTTGTTCAACATTATATTCATTTCAGATTTCTCTCTCCTCCTCACAAGGCGACATGAAATTAATATATTCATTGTCTAATTTGATTCTTCTGGATGGAAAATGAAAATCTTTCATGAATGTATTCCAGCTAGTCACAATTATTCACATAATTACGTTCCTACATCGCCCATTATATATATTCTAAAGGACTAGTGATATGTGTTCATTATTGCTGTTATTTACCCCCAGCTCATCCCATGATCGAACATAAGTTTCTGCAATGGTATTGTATTTGTGACAAGTTCATTTATTCTGGCGTTTTATTGTTATACTATCCAAAACAGGTTCCCCATTTATAAGACAGTAGGGTGGTGATGGTGGTACTGGTGGTGGTGCTGTGTGTGTCTGTGATTTAGCAGCTATTTCAACTAGAACAAGCGACCGAGAGGAAGCTAGATTGTAGGCTCATTATGGTCTAAGTAGGTGCGATAAGGCAGAGAAATTTGCTCTGTAAGCAGAAGCAAAGATGTTTCAATTGAGAAATGAGAGATATCATTCCAGTGTTTTAGGTTCAAGTTTTCCTGCTGCGATGTTGTGTTCTGCCTTTGGCCAGGTTGATTTCCATGTACTTTGAATAGATTTAGATCACGTACCGAATTGTTGCTTTATGATGTTTTTCTTTTGTCTTTTTGCTGTTATTGTGTAGTCTTGCTAATTGAACAAATTTAGAACCGCACGTATATCAGTCATAATCATTCCATCTATTTCTAAAATATAATTTTAAGTCATGGTTTATCAAAAACTACACAGATCATTGTGTTTAGCCACCTATCCACTTATCTCAGGATGTTTTAAGAGCAACATGACAGTTATTTTTGTACAGGTAGTGTAACAGTCAGCGACTTTCGAGTTGATTCGTGCATAATCTGAAGCGCACTAGAAATATTTTGAAGCTGAGAGTTTTACCTCCACTCTGATAGCTACACAATTAATAATAATACGAAAAAATCTGCCATTATGCAATGTGCTTGTTTACCTAGACAGTATGTTTTATTGTCATAGATACGAAATAACGCCTGTTAGCACTTTAAAAACAATGTTAAACATTTAGTAGCAGCACTGTCAACTCTCAGGAATTAATAATATGTTTTATAGCAGTTACAAGATATATAATTTATTTAACAAGTTCGTTATTTTCAAAACGTCATTTATATAAAATAAGCTATTAGAATATCACAAAATAATTAAAAAAAAACAAAAATGGTTTTATATATATATACACGGGTATCTTTGTGTGGATGATAAATTTACTTGGTAAATATGTGATTTTCCGGTTCGATATCACATGCTAAGTGTTTGTAAATATAACCTGAAAATAACTAACACATTTTGACTAAATTTTACAAGACAGCAACTATGCGAATGCCGATAGAGGAATACTATCTATTCTTGTGTGGTAGAAATAACCTGCTTCCAGATTTAACACCTTGTTACAGACTTTGAAAAGTATTATAAGTTATGGCTTGTGTCCTGTGAGCAATAAAGAAATATTAAACAGTCTGTGTGTGGTATAATGCACGACCTTTAAAGCGCAAAATCTGTTATGGTTCGGCTAAGTCATCAAAGTGAGCATACCTATGTTGGAATATGACTTACCCCGCTAGTAGTTATACAAGGAAACCCGTTTTAGTGTTTAAGTAGAAAAACATGTTTGGAAATAATATCTCTATATACCGTGTTGCGAATCATAAATGCGGCACATAAAACAAATGAAAAAATACGAATTCTTTATATTTTACTGCGGCCACGTAAAGGTGCCCCTTTGAAGAGTTTTAATCGAAGAAATTGACAAGTGACTCAGTACTGATTGTTTGTATTTCGTAAACCCTCGTACTTATTCTATCCGTCGCTTTTGCCGACCCGCTAAGTTACGAGGACGTAAACAAAACATCACAGGCTCTTAGAAGGTGGCCTGGCACAAAGACAAATACAAAGATAGACATACATACGTGGGGCTTCATTTAGTTTTCTTCTACCACTTTCAGTACTGGCTATAGTAGAAGACTTTTGCCCAAAGTTCCACGCTAATAGGACTGGAATCATAACCATGTAGTCGGGAAGCGATCTTCTAACCACAGAGCCACGTCTGCGCATTTTGGAATATACTGGTTTCAGTATTAGGCCAACGATGTGACTAAGTGCATTATAACGATTCCAGGGTTCAACTGAAGCTTATTTTTTCGACCCAGAAATGATGAAAGGCAAAGTTGACCTTAGCGAAATATGAACTCAGGAAGTTGAGACGTAGGAAACATCGCTAAGCATTTTGGCTGATACTAACAGCTTTGCCTGCTCGTCGCCCTCCTTTTCGTGTATATATATATATATATATATATACGTATACACACACACACACACATGTATAGATCGATCCTAGTGTTCAACTGGTACGTATTTTATCAACCCGGAATGGATCGATAAAGGCCATGTCGAACTCAGTGGAATCTGAACGTGCTTATGCAATATATTAAAAATAAATTATGTTAGTATTGGTTACATTACAAACCAATGACATTTTTAAAAAGATTTTACAGGAATACATCGTAGTTGGAAACATTACATGTATTTCTTTATAAAATGATTTGTATACACAGCCAGTTCAGTGGGGGGGGGGGGTCTTGGCTATTTGAGGACATAGAATGATGTGTAATTGTCACTCGCATTCGAGAGAAATGGATGCCCAAGGATATTCACATATAGATAATGTCACTTTCTATTTCTAGAAATAAAGTAGTATTACTTACACAACAAGCAAAATGTGAGAGTATGATTGCAGATAGAAGCATTTGCAGCATGTCGATATTAAAGTCACAAGTGTTTGAAATATTCTTTATAAAAACTGCAAATCGATACACGTTTGGCTTTAGATCGCTTCAACTTCATAAAATATAATTGATATGTACATAAAAACATATACACTTGAATAAATACATAAATATGTAGAAGCATTGTACATGGAAACGCACGCATATAATATCCATGTGTGTGTGAGGGGGGAGTAGATTATTTATAATTATACACATATTTATAGAGATATATATACATATAAATATATACACACATGAATGAATATGTGGATGTGTATATATATATATATATATCTGTGTGTGCATATATATATATGCATATATATGTGTGTATATATATATGTATGTATATGCATATATGTATGTGTGCGTGTGTGTGTGTGTGTGTGTATGTATGCACACACACACACACACACGCAATTGTCTACATATTTATCTATACAGCTCTACATCTGACAGTCTCTATATCTTCTCACTCATATGTATACATATATATAAATAATTGTGTGTCTATGTTTGTGTGTGTGTATGTATGTCTGTGTGTGTGTCTCTGTGTGTGTCTCTGTGTGTGTATGTGTGTGTCTCTTTGTGTGTGTATGTGTGTGTCTCTTTGTGTGTGTGTGTGTGTGTGTGTGTGTGTATGAAGCAACTTCTAAACTATTATATTCATTACTTCAAGGTTCGGCACATGTTTCATGAACGAAAACTCAGTTTTGATTATAGAGCTGCAATATCGTATAAATCAATGCTTCTCTTCAAAGACTACCGTCTATCTTAAATAGGGTGAGGAATGTAATTTTAATATGAAGAAAAGAAATATGGTATGTAAAATAATAAAGGAAATCTTCGTATTACAATATTGATATAAACGTTTAGAAGAGTAATTTCAATTTTCATCAAATCGCCACACTTGAATAAAAATTTGTTCGTTGGTTATTTGTTGTTTTTTTTGTTTTTTTTTATTATCTTCAAATATTTTGAAATTCATGAATATGAAAAAATGTAGGATATAAATTTTTTTTGAGAAAATTTTATTTGTGTGTAATAGTGTGTGTACATGCATATGTTTTTGCACATTTAAATATATATATTCATGCATGTATGTATGTTTGTATGTATGTACGTATGTAGCCATGCATATAATGCCAGCCTGATATAGATATTTGTGTGTGTGTGTGTGTGTTTACGTACGTTACATGTACATGTACGTTTACATCACCGTATACATTGGTGTGTGTGTGTGCTCTTGTGTGTGTATATATTTTTATATGGATACATGCATGTATGTTATCGTTTCAAAAATTTCTGAAATATCTGTACTTTAACAACCATATAAAAATAGTAACAAACGAGAATTAATTTTAACCATTCACCTACATGTGTGTAGGAATATACATACATATATATATATAAGCATATACACACCTATATATATATATACATATACATATGCATATATATATGTGTGTGTGTCTATGTATATATATATATATATATATGTACGTGTATGCATATTTGTATGTGTATATGCATATGGGTATACATATATATGTTACATAAAGATTGAGGCGTATGTGACTATTTGAAATATTGCAATATGATTATGCACATAAAACATTCTAACAAATGAAAACGACTATTCATCATTTTAGCAAATGATAAAAGACAGAAGCACATTTACCTTGACACAGTAAATGTTTGAATGATAGGAACAAAAAAGTTATACAAAATTATTTATCACAACACTGATATTCATGCAGAAAAAAATGCAAAATGCTAAGCATATGTTCAACAAAAAAATCACAGTCCACTGAAAAGAAATTTGTAATGTTGTCTATAAACATACATACACACACACATATATACACACACACACACACACACACATATATATACACACACACACATATATACACACACACACACATATACACACACACACACACACATATACACACACACACACACATATATACACACACACACACACACACA
>NW_026339235.1:0-2583 GCF_001194135.2 Octopus bimaculoides | reverse complement strand
ATATATATATATATATATATATATATATATAGGTGTATATATATAAATGTATATATATATATATATATGTTTGTGTGTGTGTGTGTGTATATATATATATATATGCATGTGTGTATTCAGACATGTGTATACGTTTGTATGCATATGTATATGTGTATGTGTGAGCATATATTTATATACACGTAGATACATACTTATATAAATGCATACACACATAATACATAAGTACATAGAGTCGGGCTCAAAGTCACGCACCAAAACATTTGTCATTTAATTTACATTACGTTATTATTATTGTTACTACTACTACTTTTATCAATATTATGATTTATTATTATTATTATTCATTTTATGCATCATGTAAAAATGTGCATATTGTTCATTAATTTATTGATATTATTCCTCTTCAGAAAATTTCATACATGTCTGAAAATCCCAGAGCATATGGAACTTATTTTCTGCGTCAGTTTTGGCCCATACTATATACTTCAGGAAATAATTCATTTCCATATACATGCACACACACACACACACACCTGCGTGTTATTGTCAGATATCGGAGCAAAATTATTTATCCTACCGTCATGGAAAACACATTTACATTATTTCAATTGTAAGCCTTTGATTCACCATATCTTTCATTCCTTCTTGGTTATTTGTAAGCAGAAGAGAAGTAATCCATTACATGCAATAACTTACCTGCAAAGAAAATAAAAAGAAAATTAATTTTAGTATATATACATATAAGATTATTCATACATACATATATACATCATAAGTCCTTTAGGTTATGTACCAACAAACTTGCTGGAAAACTTAGAAACACTTGGTTTCACGAATAAAGGGCAAAAGAAAACAGCATGGACTCTCCAAATCTAATCTGCACTGTGAAAATTTGTACGACATTCTCGAAATTCACCATGTGAGATTCCTATGTGAATAAATGCACACACTTGAGTGTGTCCATCGACAGCTCAACCAACACATCAAATCTACCACCTATTCACAAATACCGGGAACTCTCTCAACTCAAAATGCCTTGTTGCTTTGTTAGCAACCGGTTTCAACTCTCTCAAGAAGAATTCTAATTAATCTCAAAGAAAATCATATAAGTAGTATGGAAATTAATACAAATGTTGAATTGCTGTTATTATTGTATTCATATTTATTTGAATATTGTAGCTGTAATAGAATCAGGAAATATATATACAACATCCTTCGGATTCTGATTTATTGGTCATTACTTTTAAGTAAGTTTCATACACAAAGGGACACACGCGCATGAACAGAATTACGCATATGCCGCTGATTTTCCATTGTTCTAGTAATTATTTGCTATTTGCTATTGCATTATATAAACTATGTTTAATTAAATAATAATTAGAAACAGCCATTAATTGATTAATTGCTTAATTAAAGGCCTTATATATATGCATATTTATAGTTCCTTGATATATTTAATTTCCATAGTTTTAAATATCTTATTTATTTGCTTGTAAGTTAATGTACGTCACTCGAGGATAAACTTAGGTATTTTGTTGAATATATGAATAAGTTTCCCCCTTCTCTTTCTTATATATACATAGATGGATACTTGTATACATATAGTATGCATTCATATATAAACATGAATATGTTTGCATATACATGTATGTGTGTGTGAGTTTGTGTTTACATGTTGATATATATATATATTTATTTATATATATATATATGTGTATGTGTATATGTATATATATGTATACATATGTACATAGTTACATTTATATATCAATAAAAATGAATATATTATATACTTGATTATGTGTACACATGTGTAAATATATATATATATATATATATATATATATACATATATATATGTTTACGAATATAATTAAACATAAAGAGGGAGAGAGGGAGAAAGCGAGAGGGAGGGAGCGAGAGAGAAAGTGTGAGAGAGAGAGAGAAAGAAAGAGAGAGAGAGGGAGTGACAGGAAGATTAGGTCTAGTTGTGCTGAATGCTTAACATGTTCACTTCGAAATCATGAGATACCGGTCTCGAATCTTCTGCGTTGCATCTTGGATAGGAGTTAGCATAGTCTTGAGCCAAGCCAAAACTGGGGAATAAAACAAGGTTGAAGGCAGCTAAAGCACAGCCAGACGGATTTTACTTGTAATTCAGTTATCCAGCCTTGTCATCAAATGTCAAACATTCACACACAGAGAGCTTTACATTAATGTTACTCTTACCTCTGTTTGACACTGTCAGTTGCATATAACACAAACAGTCTGCTAGGTTTGTAGAGCGAACAGCTGAACACACAAGATCAGAAATTCTGACCGAGAACCATTTATTATGTACAGACATAAATTAGACTCACAAAGACATATATTGATATATCTTCTGTTTATTGTGTATCCTCTATTGTGTTTTAGCAATTAATCACATTCCCGTGCATATTTTATTGATTATTTTTTAAATTATTTTCTTCATACATTTCGCTTTGAATTACTTCCTCCTTAACTACTTTTTTTTGTTTATAGCGTTGCAGGTTTCATCAATTATTTTGTGTTTGCTTCATATTTCATGAAAAGAACCAA
>NW_026339234.1:0-362 GCF_001194135.2 Octopus bimaculoides | reverse complement strand
TTTTGTAATCTCAGAATCACACAAGACAACATTATACAAGTGATATTAAACTATATATATATTACTATGATACATTTTATATTTAATATTGGTCTGATGTAGTTCACACTAGGTGTATATATATTTGTTTCACTGTCAGAAAACATTGATTTATAGCCGATAAGTCTGAGTGTTAATGTATATCACTATAGTTTATATGTGTTGTTATAATAACTCATAAATTTAATCTGAATTTTTCTGTATATATATATATATATATATGTATAGTGTTTGTGTACTCTGTTGAATATCTTTTATATATTTCTTTGCATTTATAATAAACCCAGAATGTTTATTATCATTATTATTATTATTATTATTAT
>NW_026339233.1:0-680 GCF_001194135.2 Octopus bimaculoides | reverse complement strand
ATCTATCTATCTATCTATCTATCTATTTTTCTATCTATCTATCTATCTGTACATACGTACACACATTCCTATACGTGCATGCAAGACGTACGTACGTACGTACGTACCTGAGATGCCGTATGGCACAGGTATATACACACAGACATATTACGCATACACAGACACACTCACATACTCACACACATACGCACACATACACTCTTATACACACACACACACACACGTATATACACACACACACACACGTATACACACACACACACATTCACGCACTTACACACACACACACACACACACACACACACACACACACACATATACTACATAGATTTCTGAAGCACACATCATATCATACAGATGCACACGTTCTCACAGAGTCAGAAATACATCCATACAACTTCTTCCCTCCCCTTCCTCATCCCTCTTTCTTTCTTACTTCCTATCCCTCTTACTTCCACTCTTCTTCCAGTTCCTATTCTTGTTTTCTCTCTAAGGTTATATATTCTTTCTCCCGCTTATATTTCCATTCTAACTCTTTGTCTTTGTTTTTCTCTTTCTTTTTCTAGCTAGATTCTTTTAATCATCTCACTGGACATTAAACAGCGGCTAAGCAATGGTATCGCCTTTCTGCCCCCCTCTCTATCTATCTATCTATCTATCTATCTATCTATCTATCTATC
>NW_026339232.1:0-210 GCF_001194135.2 Octopus bimaculoides | reverse complement strand
ATATATCAATCTTCGACTATCCATAAACTTGCAAGTCTTCCTATTTGACTGACACCATCGATATTTATCTACACTTCTTTTGTCTATGTATCAATCTGTATCTTTTTCATTATCTAACTACCTATCTGTCTATCTGTCGGTCTGTCAGCCAGTCTGTCTGTCTGTATATCTATCTATATATTTATGTGTGTGTGTGTGTGTGTGTGTGTG
>NW_026339230.1:0-283 GCF_001194135.2 Octopus bimaculoides | reverse complement strand
GTGTGTGTGTGTGTGCGCGTGTGTGTGTGTGTGTGTGTGTTTGTGTGTGCGTGTGTGTTTGAGGGGGTGTATGAATTGAAATTAGGATAAATAATCCGGGCGATAAACTTCATAAGCTCTCTGTACAGGGACATTCACCAGGCTAACGTCTTTCTCTTGTGATAGAGGTTGAAGGCTTTGAATAACATTACAGGATTACAATGTATAAATTATCCATGATCTGTGTACATTTTCTATCAATCAATCTGTCTGTCTGTCTGTTTGTCTATCTATCTATCTATCT
>NW_026339229.1:0-340 GCF_001194135.2 Octopus bimaculoides | reverse complement strand
TTTAGGGATTCACACACACACACACATTCTCATTTTTATATATATAGATTCCGTACCAGGTAACCGGTCACAACTAGCATCCGACGTTCAACTACAGCTCTGCTCACGGACCACAACTTCCTGCGTATGGACATACTATAATCTTGTGTAACTCTTATACGAACTGGATTTTTTCTCTACAGACACTTTTAATATGTTCTGTGTTTTCACTCACACATACACTTGTGCACTCACACATTTTCTTTCATTTGTACATTGCATGCATGTTCTCACGAGTGCACATACATTTTTTTCATTTTTCTTTGTGTGTGTTTGTGCTACATCTTGTGGGTGGTTTTCA
>NW_026339228.1:0-577 GCF_001194135.2 Octopus bimaculoides | reverse complement strand
ATGTATGTATGTATGAATGTATATATATATATATATATATGATATGCATATATATATATGTGTGTTTGTGTGTGTGTGTGTGTATATATATATACACATGCACACACATGTATACATACATGCATACATTCATACTGCGTTGCCTTACATCGAATGAGCGAGAAAGGCATGCTTAATACATGTAGAATATACATATAGGGTCGCTCTCCGTTTCGCGAAATATCGGATGCAGTGGTGCATCGTTAACCAACTAGAAGAAATGTACTCGAAGGGAATAGCCAGCCATGTTGAAGTGACTACAAACATTACTTGCTAGTACAACTACTGCGTTTATATCTTAGAGAGATTTTAGAACTAGTTTTTTTTTTACTTAATATATATATATATATTTGACAGAAATTGAAGCTGAGAGCTTGCTTCGAGGGTGAAGTTCACGCGAGTGTTTCACCTGAAGATCGCAATGGTGGGGAACTTGAGTAGTGAAACAATATCTCAGCTTCAGATTCAATAAAAAAGCTGTGTATACATGCATGCATACACACACAAACACAGACACAGACACACAGACACACACACA
>NW_026339227.1:1442-1930 GCF_001194135.2 Octopus bimaculoides | reverse complement strand
AGGAAGGTTCTTGACATCTAAGGTTACTTGATGTAGCCCGACGTAGGAAAATTCTTTCCAACAATCTAAACTGTTGTGTGTAAAAAGAATAATGATAAATTGGTAAGTGGATGCTCAAGTGAACAACTTAGGGAATTAGTACCGTCCTTACTCTGTAGCACCTGCATCTGAGGGAGTCCTGCGGCAAGTTACACAGGGTGAACTGGACGCCCCTAAAACTTAGAGAGAATGTTGTACTTGACATAACACATGTACATGAAAGTTACAATATGCTAAACACACATGGAGAGTGAACCACGAAGAATATCACCTTCATTCTTCTGCTAGTAGCAGAATAATTTAGTCCTAGATGCCATTTAATAAATTGATGGTTCATTTTGATAGTAAGTTCGGACTCATATTTCGGAGAGTTCTATGAAAATTAACATCCACATCATGTGATGTATTACAATAATTATCGTAGATGTAGGTTTCAGGACTAATGAACG
>NW_026339227.1:0-707 GCF_001194135.2 Octopus bimaculoides | reverse complement strand
GGAATGAGGTGTATTGTGCGCGAAATACTTCATCTCATGTTGCACTGCGACCATTTCAATACTTGACGAGTAGGAATGGGGTCTAGCTGGGAAATGGATTTATTTTCCGGATATTAAAGAATTGCAGCCAATCACATACATCAAGAGAAAATACTGGCACTCTCGTTTAAAAAAAATACACTTAGATAATTATTGCAACACGGTAATTCATTCAGTATGCTTTTCGGATACCAGCTGGAACGTGAGACAAAATCTTATATGAAGCAATAGAATATATACACATCAGTGGATAAAACTTGTTTAATTTCTGTAAAAAATTCAAACTGAAGTCATATTTGGAGCCGGCGTTATAAAGGTAAATCAATTTTTGTTATTTTTTTTAAAGATTTAACATTTATATATATATATAGACAAATAGATATGATTTATTTATCCCTCTTTCTCTCTATCTTTTTATAACTACGCAACTTAATACAATAGAGTTGTTCTTGACGATCCTTTGTTACACGCACGTAAGAACTATTATTTAAACGTTTGTTCTTCCTGTTCATCCTATATATAAACTTATACATAAACACACATGCATAGGCGTGGGTGTGTGGTGAGAAGCTTGCTTCCCAACCACAAATTTCCAGGCTCAGTTTCACTGCATGGCAACTTATACTATAGCCTCGGACCGACCAAAGCCTTGTGAGTGGATTTGGTAG
>NW_026339226.1:0-284 GCF_001194135.2 Octopus bimaculoides | reverse complement strand
TCCACAATCCAAAATGAGGGGCTGATGGAGATGGTTTGGCAAATACCTATGGAAGACCATCATGTAACAATCCAAGAAATTGCTCACAAAGTAGGGATAAGCAAAGGATCAGTACGTTTCATTTTAATGGAGGATTTATGAATGCAGAGAGTGTTGGTAAAATTTGTCCCAAAGGTGCTGGTGGAGCAACAGAAGCAACTCTGTATGGAAATAACTCAGGATATGCTGGATTGTGCAAAACCATGACCCAGACTTCATGAAGACCATCATCGCTGGTGATGAGA
>NW_026339225.1:0-379 GCF_001194135.2 Octopus bimaculoides | reverse complement strand
GTGTGTGTGTGTGTGCATATATGTTTGTGTGGGTGTGTGTCTCTGTGTGTATGTATATATGTATATATATATATACATATATTGATATATGTCTATGGTTATATATGTATATGTATATACATATATGTGTACACACATAATATAATACACACACATATCTATAGATATAAATCTATATATATGCACTTATGTCTCAGCACACACATATATGATATGAACTTATGTATATATATATGCATACATACATGTGAATGCATGTACGTAGGTACGAACAGACGTACGTATGCATGTATGATTGCATTTATGCATGTATGTTTGTAAGTATGCATATTCGTATGTATGTATCATTGTAAACATATGTATTACCATGTATGAGTGT
>NW_026339224.1:0-635 GCF_001194135.2 Octopus bimaculoides | reverse complement strand
GTATGTGTGTGTGTTTGCGTATGTGTGTGCATATATATGTGTATGAGCGTTTTCTGTATTTGTGTATATATGTAAGCCTAAGTGCTCATGTGTCTATATATATGTAATCTATATATGTAATATATATATGTAACATACACACCACACACACGCACATTTATATATACACACACACGTTTATGTATTTCTACGTAGGTATACATGTTTGTGTACGTATGTATGACAGACACACAGAGACGAATAGCAGCGATTAGTCAAAAGTTATGCTAGGCTTACGGCTAGCTTAGCTTTTGTCAAGAAAATAAATATATTCCAGCTCATCAGTTTTTCCAATACTTTTCCATTTATTTAGAGTAGATAGAGGCAATATGAAAGTTTATATAGAATTATTTACGGTAATATAATTGGTAATTTGCTCGTTGCTTATGATATAATCTGAGATATAGATTCGATATTATAGGGCTGTAGATAAATGCGAGATATTCCAAGAACTATAAATAACGTCCTTATATACATAACCTCTGATAATGTCGACCTTTGCATAGAGAATGCATTGATGTCCATAGATAAATTTCAACTTATTGATGTTGTTGTTGGCACTTCGTCGCTTACGACGTCGAGGGTTCCAGTCGATC
>NW_026339223.1:0-368 GCF_001194135.2 Octopus bimaculoides | reverse complement strand
ATATAGTAATGTAATATTCTGTTAAGGACGTAGTAGAGTACAGTATAAAGCTTGTCCACCTTCAGATTTCACTATCCAATAGTGCTCTCCAGTAGTAGTATTATACGAAATTATTGAAAAGACGTTTATTTGAAAGTGCCAATGAAACAAAGCAATTTTCAAATGTGTACATATTAGAGTAATTGTATTTCTGTATATAATTTTATCTTGGTCCATTCTAAAGAAAATTTTCTGACGACCGGAACTGTGAAACTCAGAGTAACATTTTGTGATATTTTGCTGCTTTTTAATAAAATATATTACTGTACATCTGGTATGCGAGTACTATTCTTCCACCTTATTTCGCATTTATGTGCTTACTGTGCTAT
>NW_026339222.1:0-232 GCF_001194135.2 Octopus bimaculoides | reverse complement strand
TTTCTCGACGCCATCTTTCGCTGACAAACACTTCCGGTCGTCCTTTTGTTCATCATAGACAGCTTATTAGGTTAATATTGTTTCATTGTTATCATTATAATTTAGCTCCAGGTCAGCTGTGATCGTTATATGATCCTTCAAATCAAAGACATGCCAACTCTGACCATCACGTCATTTTTTTCTTTTTTTTTTACATCGCAGGAGTGGCTGTGTGGTAAGTAGCTTGCTTACC
>NW_026339221.1:0-462 GCF_001194135.2 Octopus bimaculoides | reverse complement strand
TAATAATAATAATAATAATAATAATAATAATAATAATAATAATGAAACCTCCCACCGAAAGCGACGTATGAGAGTTCAGTTTTTGCCGAACGACCTGCACAAAACAAATAATCCGTTTATAGTTATCAAATGTTTGAGATATACATTCGCTCACTTTCTCCATGAAACCGACGTTATGCGAATAGGTGCACGGTGTACTACACGTCGGGTGTCGAAGTGATTGTAGAGCAACGTGAGAGGAAGCGTTTTGCTCAAGAACGCAACGCACCACACAATCTAGGAACTGTAATTACGATCTCGCGATCGTAAGTGCAACAACTTAACCACTAGGCCAATAAAAATACAAATGATATAAACAAGAACACTCAGAAAGCACAAACCTTCGCCAAGGCAACACCAACGTTTTCTCAACCATTAGCCAGAGATGATTTTTAAAATGAGAATATCTGAAATAAACTCGAC
>NW_026339220.1:0-304 GCF_001194135.2 Octopus bimaculoides | reverse complement strand
CGCACTGTATATTTGGTGTTAATTTGCTTCAGCTTTATATTACATTATAATACATTAATCCTATTTCGGCCAGGGTTCTTTCGTTACACTTCTGTGACCTCATCAGTGGTCCTTTGCTTTCTTCTTTCTTATGTGTGTCCCACCTTGCTAACTATCAGCCATTTTGTATTTTGTATTCCTATTGTATGTGTCTACGCATGCGTATCCCTCTATGTGTGTCTATGTTTTGTTAGTGCATGTGTGTGTATGGGGAATGCCTGTATTATCTATATCCTCTGTTAATACATGTTCGTTTATTTTTGTT
>NW_026339219.1:0-237 GCF_001194135.2 Octopus bimaculoides | reverse complement strand
ATATATATATATATATATATATATATATATGTATGTGTATATATGTGTGCATATATGTATGTGTGTGTGTGTGTATATATATGTTTATGTGTATATGTATGTGTGTGTATATATGTATGTGTGTGTATATATGTACGTGTGTGTATATATGAACGTGTGTGTATATATATATATATATGTATGCGTGTATATATATATATATATGTATGCGTGTATATATATATATATATATATATA
>NW_026339218.1:10319-11726 GCF_001194135.2 Octopus bimaculoides | reverse complement strand
ATATATATATATATATATGTATATACGTATATATATGTACACACAATAGACGTATGTATATTATATATATGAATATATATATATACGTATGTATATATACATATATATATATGTACGTGTATTTATGTATATATGTGTGCATGCGCGCGCGCGCGCGCGCGCGTGTGTGTGTGTGTGTGTGTGTGTGTGTGTGTGTGTGTATGCTTGCTCGTGTTGGTAAAATAATTTGTAAACTAAAACTTTAAGTTCAATCATGACGTTTGAAGTCAAACAGTAGTTGAGTTAATTTCTGCAGCGTGTTAAATCGACCTTTGATGTCTCTTAACAGAATCTACACCAACTTGCCGTAAAACGATCGATGTAAAGCTACATGGTGCCATGCTAAATGAAGTTAATATCATTGCTCGCCTAACTGGTTAATCCTCTCGCGAGATTTACGATTCCGTCAACAATATGTCGGACGGAAAATACCTCAGGGGAGCGTTCTACATATTAAGCACAAAATATGGTAAGGTCATATATATTTAATATATTGAGTTGAAAAACTTTTATTAACTGAAACTCTCTGAGCGATTATATGACAAAAGCTCTCCCCGTTTTTTTTTTCGGGCTGCGGATAAGGGGCAAGCATGGTTATTTGGTTAAGAATTTCGCTTCCTGATTGTATGGTTTTCGGGTTCAGTCCCACTGTGCGGTACCCTGGGCAAGTGTCTTCTACTACAGTCCCGTGCCGACCAAATGCTCTGTGAGTAAATTTGGTAGATAGAAACTGTATGGCAATCGTCGTGTGTATGCATAGACACACTCACTCACATACGCATACATGCGCGCGCGCATACACATATATAAAATTCTGTTTTGAAACGGTGAAACTCGAAGCAGATAAGGCTATAAATAACTGCGTGAAAATGTTGTTTTTAAAACTTCTTTGGATAACTCTTGATTTTGTAACATTTTCTTTTTCTCTAATTTTGATGCTAAATTGAAGGCGGTGAGGTGGCAGAATTGTTAAAGTGTCGGAAAAAATGCTTTCTGGTATGTCTTCCACTCATTACGTCTGAGTTCAAATTCTGCCGAAGTCGACTTTGCCTATTCAGAGATGATAAAAGAAATACCAGTCACGTCATCGACTTGCCCTCTCTCTCCCCTCAAAATTGCTGTCCTTGTGTCAAAATTACTGCTAGATTATCGGAAACACCCAATTGTGAAAGAGTTCAATTATTTCTTTGTGGTAGACCGAGCTTTCCTCACAAATTCTCTGGACTTGATCCAAGGCTAGAAATAATTATTTCTAACATTACATGAAATTCTTCAAAGATGTGTAGCTGTTGTTGTTTTTGTTGTTTAACCCCAGGTCAACCCTAATCCAGTCAATCTCTAAAAGAAAAATATTAAATAAAAAAAAAA
>NW_026339218.1:8172-10085 GCF_001194135.2 Octopus bimaculoides | reverse complement strand
CTCTTCCACCACAACTTTCTTACTCTTACTTCCTGTTTCTGTTGTGCCTGTAATTCAAAGGGTCAGCCTTGTCACACTGTGTCACTCTGAATATCCCCGAGAACCTTACGTTAAGAGTACACGTGTCTGTGGAGTGCTCAGCCACTTGCACGTTAATTTCACGAGCAGGCTGTTCCGTTGATCGGATCAACTGGAACCCTCGACGTCGTAAGCGACGGAGTGCCAACAACAACAACAACAACATCTAAAACGGCAAGACGCTTAATGTAGCTTCGTTGAAATGAATACCAGCTAAGTGCTACTGCTGTCCTCTCCCTTCATATCATCTTGAATGTTTTGTTAGGTCGCGGATGGGGTGGCTGAGAGGGTGTGCATATCGTCTCCCGATCTCATGACTATATGAGCGTGTTTGTGAATAATTTGTGAAACCACGACACACGCTACCAAATCAAGCTGGCTTGCGAGTGACGGCTATGGACATTATCTAAAATACCCTTCCTTGTTTTTTTTTTTTATTACAAGAGTGTAGGATGTGAAAGAGAATTGGTTACGATTTGGAATAGATAAAGTAATTATGCAAAAGCTCAAATATGTATCAATCTCATTCTACGATGGATGAAAACTCTTGTACAACTCTTTACCTTGAATTCGTTTTCTTCTAAAGTACAAAAAAGCAACCGGCAAAACAATAAATTCTAGCTGAAATACACACACGGATACAGACGCATACATACACACGTGGACACACATGCATACATGCACACACGTTCACAAACTCACACATTCACACTAAATTATACACACATACACACATACACACATAACAATGAAAATCCAACAAAAACACAATTTTAAAAAATGGAGCGTATTTTCCTGTTCCCTACAAGTTCCGCGTGAGAATTTAGTATGAATAAGACACTTTAAGGGAGATGTGAGAGAAAAAAAATAAATAAATAAAAACAAAACAAAACAAACAAAACAAAAACAAAAACAAATACTCTAGCAATCCTAACACACTGTATATAGCTTACAAGTTACTACGAGAAGAAACGGAGTTTTCTGGCGAGAAACATTTGTGGAAACAGTTAAAGGCGTTTCTGAGTTCTGGCAAAAGATTCAAAGTGTTTCTGCATTAGTCATCACCAGAGCCTGCACCAGAAAGGAAGAAAGGACGATAGAAATTCTAGTGGGGGTCAATACGTTTTCAGATTAGTTGTTATACAATAACAGCTACACCTTCTACAGTTAAACATACGCCTTCAATAGTGCAGTAGGTTCCTAGGTGTGATGTGGTGGTGGGGTTTCACTCAAAGTAGGTTCCGTAAAAGAAATATAACAAAAAAGAAAAATGATTGCATATTCACATACAACATGCGCGCATACGCGCGCTCGCGCACACACACACACACACGCACACACACACACACACACACACACACACACACACACACACACACACACACACATTCATGGAAACACGCAAATGAAAAATAAGAAACGATGTGATGCAATTTGTTGGAAGTTATAACTCCAAAAATTCTTATTCCGAATTCTTGTTACCCATTTCCGGATATTAACATAATCGTAAAATAAATTATCTATCTATCTATCTATCTATCTATCTATCTATCTATCTATCTATCTATCTATCTATATCTATTTCTGTTTCTCTCTCTTTGTATATACTCTTTTTCTCTTTTACTCTTTTACTCTTTTACTTGTTTCAGTCATTTGACTGCGGCCATGCTGGAGCACCGCCTTTAGTCGAGCAAATCGACCCCAGGACTTATTCTTCGGAAGCCTAGTACTTATTCTATCGGTCTCTTTTTGCCGAACCGCTAAGTTACGGGGACGCAAACACACCAGCATCGGTTGTCAAGCGATGGTGGGGGGACAAACATAGACACACAAAC
>NW_026339218.1:7545-7711 GCF_001194135.2 Octopus bimaculoides | reverse complement strand
AATGGAGAGGAATATGTGGTACTCATCAACTTGCAGACCCTGTATTATGTTAATTTACCTGTTTATTTTTAACCAAGAGGACAATAAAGACAATATACAAACACATATGACACACTATGTCATATCAACAATTAAAAATTCAAAATTCAAATGGACATCTAGTGAC
>NW_026339218.1:5585-7535 GCF_001194135.2 Octopus bimaculoides | reverse complement strand
ATATCAACAATTAAAAATTCAAAATTCAAATGGACATCTAGTGACCGAAGAAGGGACAAAGTCTTACAGCTGTTTCGGCCTAGAAGTGGCATGCCTCATTCTATCTACATAACTCCAGTAAGCTGGAGTAATTGGTAGATGAAATGGATGCAATGGAGGTACATGCATGATTCTCTAGGCCTCTTCAGAGATTTACAAAGTTCAGTTCATAAAGTTTACAAAATTCAAGTATAAATATAAAAATATAAAAGCATATAAAAGAAACCCATATATAGTGTCATAAAAACTCACATATATATACATATGCATGCATACGTTAACATATACAGATATACATAAATACATAAACATAAATACATGAATACCTATATGTGTGTTTAGATGTACATACATAAATGTCTATACATGCACACCAAAGAGTCCATTGTTATTGTTACTATATATGAGGAGGATAGACGGGTATATATATGTGTCCATTTGACTCCATTTACGGGCGTTGTTACCGTGCTAGCTGTATCATAAGTATTTCTTCTACTACAATATGGTCGTAGTTGGTGTTTATCAATGCGGTTTACATCTTGGTTGGTATTTAGATGCAAATGTTCGCTAGATTTAGTAGGTGGGTTATTGAACCTTTGCCGCATTTTGCTATTGTGTATGCGATGCATAAGCTTCTCTAAATTAGCAGAGTTGGCGTAGGATACCTTCACGGTGTGTCGATTTAAAATAGCATGGTACCGATTGGATTTAGGAAAACACTAGTCCAAAGCAGCAAAAAATTTTCCACCGATCTTGTTTGAAACATGCAAATTGAAAATCGGGTTGAACCAGAAGACATCCTGATTCCTATATATATACATATATATATATATATATATATATATACATATATATATATGTCGCCCGTCATTTCCGCTTGGCCAATCGCTCCACCTCTAATATCTCCGTTTTTGGCCTCGCCATGCACCACGGAACCACACACTCCCGACTCCGCCTAGAATAGCGTCTCATTTTCTGTCTACAAACACAAACTGCTTCGGACTCAACACAATCCCCTCCTCTTAAAGACTGTCTCTACACCTACCTTAAAAAAGCAACTTTGTATTTTATTTTATCCTCTCCTATACCCACTTACTCTTTTACACTGTTACCTTTTTTCGAATTTTTAAAATCAGTTTTTATCGTTTTTCCGTCGAATTTTTTAATTGTATTAATTTTTTTATAATTCTTTTAATTTCTATTTTTATCCACTTAATTTTTTAATTTCTAAATTTATATTTCATTTTTTTCTTGTATCTGTTATTTTTTGTATTCTTTATTCATTTTTATTCTTCCATCTTGTACCCTTCCCCCTTTCTTTCGATCTTCTTTTATTATATTTTATTTTATTTCTGTATACACGCACACATACATACACACACACGTACATACACGCACACGCGCACACATACACGCACGCGCACACACATGAACGCACATATACCTCACATATACCTCCCACACACACCACACACACACACACAACACATATACATGCACACACATACACACACATACATGCACGTACACGCACACATACACACACGCATACACACACGCACGTACACACGCACACGCGCATACACGCGTACACACACGCATGCACACAGGAACACACATATACCTCCACACACACAACCCCACGCAAACATCCATACACACGTATACATACACACGTATACATACACACGTATACACACACACGCATACATACACACGTATGCATACACACGTATACATACACACACACATACATACACACAGATGCACACATACACGTACGCGCACACACATGAATGTACATATACTTCTCACACACCACACACAACACGCACACACAATACGCACACACACAACACACACATACATGCGCGCGCACACACACACACGTACACACACGCACACACACAC
>NW_026339218.1:4588-5350 GCF_001194135.2 Octopus bimaculoides | reverse complement strand
ACTACGCGCACGCGCACATGCACACATGTACATGCATTTTCACGCACGCGCACACACGTACAGCAAGGCACATATACCTCCACACACACAACACCACGTACACACACATATATCACGCACACACACAGACGTACACAGACACATACACGCACACACATATACACACGCACTACACACACATACATATACACACGCACCACACACACAACCCCACGTACACACATATACACACGCACATACGCACACACACGCACACGCACGCGCACACACACACTCACACACGAATACACACGCACACACACAGACGCATGCACACACCACACACAAAACACACACAACATATATATACACGCACACACATACATACTCACGCACACACTTATATACTCACGCACACACATACTTCAAACTGCCAGTCAAACACCTTTCTACTGACCATTTCTCTACGCACATGCGAAGAGACACACAACTACCCAAAGGACCACAACTCCTGTTACCATGCTGCTGAATTCTTCCTACAACATTAAGAGACACAAAGTTTACTCACACATACACATATAAACAGCCAACACTACACAAACACCACACACACACAAATACACATATACACACAGAGAATTGCGCGCACGCACATACCCACACATACCTCCTTCTCTTACAGTCTCCTGTCTTAGAAATGTAATCACTGAAGAAGAGCTCTTGTTCGAAACGTGAAACCATTTTTCTTTCCTTCCCCGAACGTCTGCTAATACTTTGCATGTA
>NW_026339218.1:3134-3405 GCF_001194135.2 Octopus bimaculoides | reverse complement strand
TCAGTCATTCGACTGCGGCCATACTGGAGCACCGCCTTTAGTCGAACACATCAACCGCAGTACTTATTCTTTGTAATCCTAGTACTTATACTATCGGTCTCTTTTTGCCGAACCGGTACGTTACGGAGACGTAAATACACCAACATCGTTTGTGAAGCGATAGTGGAGGGACAAACAGACACATAAATACATACACACATACATGTATGTATGTATATATATATGTATGTATGTATATATGTATGTATGTATATATGTATGTATGTATGTA
>NW_026339218.1:2537-3124 GCF_001194135.2 Octopus bimaculoides | reverse complement strand
ACTATAGGAAAAGTCTGTATGTGAAAGTAGTTGAGGCTGTGAGTGTGGCAGTGCGATCACTAGTTGTGATGTTGGCTTCCATGCCAGGCCGTGATTCTTGTTATACAGATGTTCGTCGCTAGCTGAAATCTATTGTCTGTTTATTATCGTGGTGAAGCTAAGTCACCTAACAGAATCGAAGAGAGAGATGTGCCGCGGTGGTTTGGTTGGGTGTACATAGAAAGTCGTGTAGACGCTGGTGGAGATTGATGCTGGTTAGTAGTAATCGTAGAATCGTGTTGGTCATGACGATGATGCTAGTTAGTAGTCGTAGGCTGTAATTCTGTTGTGGCGGCGTCGTTGGTGGTCATCGTTGAACGAAGCTGTTGATGTGTCACTGGCTGCCGCTGCTGCTGCTGTCGTGTGGTACACGGAACAGATCTCAAAGAGAAACTGAACCGAGACAAATTTGCTGGGTATGAGTTGCTCTATTTAAAGCGTTAAGGGGGCTCCAAGACGGTAGTAGAAAAACACTACCACGTGACCTTATTAAGGGCTGTGATTGGTCATTTTGCGTTCTGGCGGGAACGGTTCGAAGAAGTTGCTTC
>NW_026339218.1:324-1971 GCF_001194135.2 Octopus bimaculoides | reverse complement strand
CCTGGCAGAATCTTTAGGACGCCGGGCAAAATGCTTCGCGGCATTTCGTCTGAGTTCAAATTCCACCGAGGTCGTCTTTGCCTTTTATCCTTTCGGGGTCGATTAAATAAGTACCAGTTACGCGCTGGGGTCGATGTAATCTATTTAATCCCTTCCTCCAATTTTGAGGCCTTGTGCTTCCAGTAGAAAGAATTATTATTATTATTATTATTATTATTATTATGAAAGTAAACAAAGTTTGTCTTTAGAAGTGTTGTGATGTATTGTAAGATACAGAAATAAATTTATT
Organism: Octopus bimaculoides; assembly: GCF_001194135.2. Taxonomy (NCBI): domain Eukaryota; kingdom Metazoa; phylum Mollusca; class Cephalopoda; order Octopoda; family Octopodidae; genus Octopus; species Octopus bimaculoides. Next base: position 1,682 of record NW_026339218.1, on the reverse strand, counting down.
TCTCAAACGCGTGATAATACTATAAATTGCGTGATCAGGATAAATTATCCATATATTGCAGAAAAATACGTTACTGGCTAGCCATGAGACTCGAACTCACATTTCCGTGATTACGCGTCAAGTGTTTTACCATTAAACTAAACTGTATTGAGTGAGAGAGCAGTGCATGCCATTAAAGTGACACATAAAATATATGAAGCCCAGTATATCCATCACGACCACCCGTCTGATAAGGGTACACCAGGCACATGCATCACAACCATACGTGTGCGACATGGTGATCTCATATCAAGATAAACAGCGCATGAATTTTCTTCAGGTCGAGTAGCCCAAGCAAAGTTTGAAGGAAATATTAGCCATTTTTTATAGTTTCTAGGGGTAAGCAAATAGGGAATAACAGTCGCTACCCAAGGACAAAAATCGTGTTACACAGTGTAATAAAAAAAGGATTATTATTTACTTTATAAACGAAAAGCTTACTAAAAAAAAGAGAATTATCTCTCCCTTGAACACTAATAATGCCATATCGAAGCTCTAACCACAACAAATAAACATTAAAACCAACTAAATACACCAGTCGTATAATATGTATGAGACTATTGTCTGTTTAACAGCTGCTGAACTACGTATTTCTGTTAGTTTCAGTTCTTATAAATCTTGCATGATGACATAAAGGGTTACAATTTATTACATACATCATTTTCTTTGTGCGTACATAGGTTATGCACCATGGATTTCATGTATATTTAAGTGTTAATCGTTGTTTATTGTTTCTCTCTGTGTCATTTCCTCGGTCGCTGTAAAGCTGCCTATCATTTTATTGCTAGTTATGTCTCTATTATTTCTTATTTATCTTCTCGCTGACAAATTGTAAAAACATGTAGACGTTATAACTACAAATATATACGGATATGTGTACATACACATGTGTACGTACACGCTAAAGTACTTACATATACAGAAACAGACACACGCGTCATGTATACATATTTACACTTACACACAAACACATATGTATTGTATGCGTCTATATAATTGTCGGCAAATGTGTCTGCTTCGAATAATATGCGAGTGTTCGTGGGTATGCAAATATATTGCATATGAATACATAATGGTGTATAATATGTGTAGACGTGCATAGGAGAGAAAGTCCCCTGTGAAAATTCGATCACTGACATTAATTCAGGATGTAATTTGTGTGTGTGTGTGTGTGTGTGTGCGGGCGCGTGTATGTATATGCCTATTTACACATATATACTTATACATTTGTATATGTATATGTAAATGTGCATGTATGTATGTATCTATCTATATGTATGTATATATATATATATATATATATATATATATATATATAT
>NW_026339218.1:0-314 GCF_001194135.2 Octopus bimaculoides | reverse complement strand
TATGGTATTCTATCTATTTACACATATATACTTATACATTTGTATATGTATATGTAAATGTGTATGTATGTATGTATGTATGTATCTATCTATCTATCTCTCTCTCTATATATATATAGCAATAATAATATTCACAAAACCATATATGGTATTCTATGCTTTATAAAACATACACGTTTTTCGGTAAATTAACTCCCAATATTACATAATTGCTTGTTGAAACATTATATCATCTTATTAATTCCTGTTCTCTGTTTAGCTGAAAATATGAAGAATGATGTTAAGTGCTCAACACACGCACACAGACTCACACA
>NW_026339217.1:0-424 GCF_001194135.2 Octopus bimaculoides | reverse complement strand
AGATAGATAGATAGATAGATAGATAGATAGATAGATAGATAGAAGGGGTGGTTAATGGAGGCAATAGGTTACTGCAAAGCGAGCAGAGCAGATGTAATCCAGCGGACAATATAAATCATTATTGTCAGTGTAGTTTAAGGTTAAGGGGTAGAGGTGGGTTGCTGCAGAATGGCAAAGAAGAAAGAACTAGATTTACTGTCTTTTCTTTGGAACGTCTTTATCCGCTTTCAATGCACTCGGTGCCATTAGCTGTTCGCATTTCGGTTTCTCCTCCGTCTTAAACCTTTCCCCTTCTTCCAGCCTCACCCATATGCATTTTTCCTTCTAATTTTGGTAAAATGATGCAAAAGTCAGACAAGCATAGACGCACATTCAAACACAGAAATCTCATATCTGGTTGTCTGTTTATCTCTCTTTCTCTCTC
>NW_026339216.1:0-583 GCF_001194135.2 Octopus bimaculoides | reverse complement strand
CATACATACGCATATAAACACGAAATTTATTATTTTGAGAAATTATATAAAGAAGTCTTTAAAAGAAGGCCATCTAATAAATAGAGGAAAGTGGTTTTTCTGTTACCAACTGTGTACAGGTCAGACATTTTGGAGTCATCTTAATATGTCAAGTAGACAATCTTCTCAATAGTTTGGGTCGTGTTGGGTGGCGCTCTTCTTCCTTTTTCTTGGTTTTTGTATTGCTTTTTGCTTTCTTTGTTATCATTATTGCTGTTGTTATTGTGTTGGTAGCTTTTTCTTTTCTTCTTAGAGATATCTTTATGATGTTAATGTTTTGAAATATACTTTACAATTCAACAAAGTTTGAACACCTTCGTTTCAATTCTCACTAGCACCGTCACTCTCTCTCTCTCTCTCTCTCTTTCACTCTCTCTCTTTCACTCACTCCCTCTCTCTCTCTCTCTCCTTTACTCTCTCTCTTTATCACTCATTCTCTATCTCTCTCACTCTGTCTTTCTCTCTCTTTCTCATACTATCACTCGCAGTTTCTCTATCTGTCTTTGTTCTTTCTCTTTTACGCATATGTACAAACACACACACA
>NW_026339215.1:0-230 GCF_001194135.2 Octopus bimaculoides | reverse complement strand
GAGACTGTTTCTTGCTACGCTCAATAATAGAATTAACATCAGGTTCCATGAGTGATAGTTTCAGCCGTAAAGAATTTGAGAGCTGCTAATTAATAGCCTCCTGGTGATCACTCCTATACTTTTTTGAATAATTTATAAACTTATTAGTGAAATCCATACTGTCTTATTGATTAAAATTTTTGAAACAAAACGTTTTATAACTGTTTCAACGTCTCCATACCCTATGAGCA
>NW_026339214.1:0-244 GCF_001194135.2 Octopus bimaculoides | reverse complement strand
TCCAGCATGACCGCAGTCAAATGACTGAAACAAGTAAAAGAGTAAAGAATTAAATTACTCTAAGAAGAATTTTACAATTATACATTTCTCTTATGGCTTCAAATATGTTCATGCTGAGACTAAATTACAAAATATAGCAACAATGCAGGTACGGTTGATACCGTGTTCAAATCAAGGTTCAAATCAAGATAATTCAACGAACCATCATACACTTCTTTGGGGATTAACTCCCAAACAGTTTTAG
>NW_026339213.1:0-284 GCF_001194135.2 Octopus bimaculoides | reverse complement strand
CAGCGGCCATGCAGGAGCATCGCCTTCAATTGTTTCTCGATCTCTTTCTCTTCCTTCGGCTACTTTCTTCCTACTTTGTTCCTGAGCCCAAAACGTTAAAACCTCATTTCTTTCTTTCGTTCGTTCTTTTTGTCTTTCTTTCTTTCTCTCTTCCTTTATTTTTCTTTCTTTCCTTCTTTCTTTCCCTTCTTTCTTTTTTCCATCCTTCTTTCTCCCTTTCATTTTCTTTCTTTTTTCCTTTCTTTCTCTCTTTCTTTCTTTCTTTCTTTCTTTCTTTCTTTCTT
>NW_026339212.1:0-254 GCF_001194135.2 Octopus bimaculoides | reverse complement strand
AAATTGTCGCCATTTTATATTTTTAATTTCATGCATGTGCATTGTTTGTTCTTGATTTTGTCAACTACACAGTATAGGCAGGTTAGCTGGGCACTGTCTGTGAGAAAAACACTACCATGACACAATTCACTCTGCCAGAAATTTGGAAACAACATACTGTACTGCTTGGCATTTGTGCAAGAATCTCCAATATGAGCATTTCATAGTGTTTGGGTGTCAATCTGAGGACATGTACCGAAAGTGATAAAAATCAA
>NW_026339211.1:0-578 GCF_001194135.2 Octopus bimaculoides | reverse complement strand
GGTAGGTAGGTAGGTAGGTAGGTAAGTAGGTAGGTAGGTAGGTAGGTAGGAATACCTTGGGTACAGAAAATTGATGGGTTAAGAAAGAGCAACCGATGGAGAGAAGAAGATAAAGGACGAAGAGAATGAGGAGGGGAAGAAGGAGATGAAGGAGGAAGAGAAGTATGAGTTGGGAAAGAAGGGGAAGAAGGATAAAGAAAAGAAAAGTGAAGAAAAATACAGGAGTGCTGTGCTACATTAAATTGTCCGTGGAATCTTCTTTAATGCTCAAATGTCCTAAAAGTGACCTGTTGTGGTCGTAGCAGTAGTGGTTGGAAATGTTCTAAATTCTTGTTGTAGTTCCGTCTGTGTTGGCGGAATTCAAAAGAGGTTTATATTTTGCGATGATGCGTTGATTATAAGTTGCATTATCCCTGAATTTATAGAGGGGAAACAATTCTGAATTTGGGTTGTTCGTTAATGACACAAATATCGATGTGCTGGCTTAATCCTATTTTTCTGTATTCTCGTATTTAAATCTCGGATCTATGTATGAGACCCAGCATGGTTTCCGTCCAGGTAGAAGCTGCCTCACGCAG
>NW_026339210.1:0-255 GCF_001194135.2 Octopus bimaculoides | reverse complement strand
ATACCTGATGGTTGGGAAGCAAGCTTGTTAACCATACAGCTGTCAGTTTCCTTGTATTGATTCATTAAGACCCATCTTTCTTTTTATTTCTGGTTGCAATGTTTTCAAGAAACCATGTTGCTACTTCCCCTCCTGTATATACAGTACTTGCTTATATTTAAGATAGGCAAGGTTGTGTGGTTAAGAAGTTTGCTCAGTTACCCTGTGATTTTGGGTTCAGTCCTACTGAATGGCACATTGAATATCTTTGGCTGT
>NW_026339209.1:0-395 GCF_001194135.2 Octopus bimaculoides | reverse complement strand
TATATATATATATATATATATATATATATATGGGCATGTGTGGGTGTATGTGTGTACGAGACAGATAGAGAGAGAGATGTGTGTTTTTCCATGCAAACATGGGCCAGACGAATATATTAAGGCACTGATTTACTATCATGCACCTTGTTGACTGGAGAAATTACATGACCAACTCCTGTTGCAGCTCAGCAATATTCAAAGAAGTGAAAATGTAAACACGCATACACACGCACATATATGTATGCATACATATATTGTATATATACATACATGCATACATACATACATGCATACATACAAGCATACATACATAGTACATACATGCATACATACATACATACAAAAATGCATGCATGCATGCATGTATACATACATAAATACATACATACATACAT
>NW_026339208.1:0-997 GCF_001194135.2 Octopus bimaculoides | reverse complement strand
AGCCGCTTTGTCTCCCTCTTCCACTTTTTCATTTTTTTTTTAGACGCTTGACAAACACTCTGTTTTTCCCCTTGTCACAAACACACTATTTCATTCTTTCTCTCTCTCTTTCTTTCTTTCTCTCTCTTTCTTTCTCTCTCTCTCTCTTGCTCTCTCTCTCTCTCCTTCACGCGCGTACGCACAGATTTGACTTCGCCATGTCAACAAACCTCAAAATTGGTAAAAGTTTATCGATTTTTACAGCTATACGCGGGTGCCTCTGAGAGAAAAAGTTGACAAAAACACAGATAGGGTCATGAACAATGTCCTCCTAAAATTGGAGCGACATGCGTGCTAATTTGTGGACGTGCATAAACTACATTCACGTACACACACACACACACACACATCCTCTCTTTTATAGATATAGATATATCTATAATATATATTATATATATAGTATATATATATAATATATATATATTATATATATAATATATATATATAATATATTTTTTCTTTTTTATTTATGGGTTTCAGCCAAGTGGCTGTGGTCATACTGGAGCACCACAGTGACTTTCCGTCTTTATGCTGTGCTCTCTTCACGTTCCTTGCATGGCTCTTCTCCTCCACCTGATATAGTCCAATCAAGAGTTTTGATCGCACATCTGGTGTATAAGAGAATTTGACATCGCTGCCCTAAACTGTGTCTCATTTCGAGCCATTGGTTCGTCTGGTATCGTAGAGAGGAAAGCGTCGAGTTTTGTCTTGAAGACCTCCACATCCATGTCCTGCAGGTCTCTCAAATGTTTTAGCAGGGCATTAAAGAGCTGAGGTCCTCTGAAATCGAGGCTGTTGCAGTACCTTGTTCTTATGTGAGATGCAGTGGCGACCTATGCGGCCATTCTTGTACTTGATGCCAAAGTTTGGCACCAGTCCTTCAGTATTTTCCATATGTATATTATTACATATCTCTCCCGCCTGCATTCCAAGGAGTAGAGACCTAATGCCTTCAGTC
>NW_026339207.1:578-695 GCF_001194135.2 Octopus bimaculoides | reverse complement strand
AGTTGTATGGTGTATTATAACCAATGAGATCCCAGTTGTATGGTGTATGACACTGTGTATACAGGGCTATGTGTGTGTGTGTCTATAAGATGTGTGGTGGTGTATGTAGAGAACTAT
>NW_026339207.1:0-568 GCF_001194135.2 Octopus bimaculoides | reverse complement strand
AGAGAACTATATGTGGTGTGTATATGATGTATAATGGTGTATTGCTGTGTAATTCGAGAACTGTATGTAACGTGTACGATGTGTGTTAGTGTGTATATATTGATATCTATGGTGGGTGTATGTAGCAGTCTATATGTGTTGGGTGTATATAGTAATCTATGTTGTGAGTGTATATAGCAATATATGTGGTGAGTGTATAACAGTCTATATGTGGTGGGTGTATATAGCAGTCTATATATGGTGAGTGTATAACAGTCTATACGTGGTGGGCGTATATAGCAGTCTATATGTGGTGAGTGTATAACAGTCTATATGTGGTGGGCGTATATAGCAGTCTATATGTGGTGAGTGTATATATCAGCTTATATGTGGTTGGTGTATATAGAAGACTGTGGTGTCTATGATAGTGTATATACAGGGTTGTTTGTGGTGTATATAAGATATATAATGGTATATGATAGTGTGTGTATATAGACGACTATGTGGTGTGCGTAAGATGTATAATGGTATATGTAAGTGTGTGTATATATAGAAGTCTATATGTAATGGGTGTATATAGAGAACTATG
>NW_026339206.1:0-1116 GCF_001194135.2 Octopus bimaculoides | reverse complement strand
ATGCATGTATGTATGTATGTATGTATGTATGTATGTGTGTATGTATGTACCTATATAGGCAAATGATATGTGCCTGCTATGGAGAGAGAGAGAGAAAGAGATAAAGAGAAGGAGAGAAAGGGAGAGAGGGAGAAAATGATTTAGGTATATATAGGCATATATATCTTTCCATATATGTATATATGTATGTATGTATGTATGTATATATGTATGTATGCATGCATGTATGTATGTATGTATGTATGTATGTATGTATGTATGTATCTATCTATCTATCTATCTATCTATCTATCTATCTATCTATCTATCTATCTATATATATATATATACATACGCATAAATACATACGCATACATACATATAAATACATACGCATACATATAAATATACGTGCACACAAATATATGTATGTATACACAAATGAACTTGGTTTTTGTTTGTCTATAATTTCTACCTTACATTAATTCCAAATTTTATATAACTATGCATACATATATACACCTATACAAGTATATATGTATGTATCTATGTTTGTGTGTATGTATGCGTCCTCAAAAACACACACACAAACACATACATGTATATACATAAGTATATGTGCGTGTATGTTAGTATACTTAAAAAAAGTAAAGTAAATTCTGTCATATTTGACAGTTTATTGTGAAAGTGAAAACAGAGTTGGTTGCTAAAATGTCAGTTTGCAATTCCTAGGAGTACTTTTTACACACACACGATTTTGTGGTTTGTATACACATGTGTGTATATGTGCTAAAGTTTTCAACATGCGTGAGAATTTAAGTTGTTTATGATTATGTATATCTGTATGTGATTGTTCCAGAGACTTCTATTTGATTACTTTTCTTTTTCTTTTTCGTGAAGGATGTATGCATAATATCTATCAAGTTGTGTGAGGGTGTGTATGTGTGTTTGTCTGTCTATGTGTATGTCTCAGCGTGTGTGAATCTATATATTTTGAAATACTTATACCACCCAATATAAATATATATTATGTGTGTAGATACTCACAAAAAACAGTAGTTGTGATAAGCACACATTTACATGACTTTACAGAAATATACACATGGAACACACATACAAGTATAGATATGTGCATAT
>NW_026339205.1:0-543 GCF_001194135.2 Octopus bimaculoides | reverse complement strand
TGATGTGGTCGCAGAAATTGTCTGACAGCCATGACTGGGTTCTCATGCTTTTGTAGCATGATGTAGAGTCCTGTTGCCAGACATAGGTCTTTCAGCAGCCACCCTCTTCACCCAGGGCAGCACTATCTCCTCCAGGCACTTGATGTAGGCCTCCGTGTTGAGTCTAAAGCTGTGTGGGAAAATGTATGGAGGAATAACGTTGCCATCACTAGTGATCGCTCCGAACACCATCATGATGACTGGATGTTTGATTTTTATCATTCTCGGTACATATTTTGGGGACACGGCAAGCCAACGGTTGTTCTGTGTGTTTACCATCTGAACATGACATAAATTTTTCTCGTCTGAGAAAAACCAATGTATGTTCGGTTGGAGGGGATGCTTGAGTTTATTCAAAAGTTGTCAATCATGGCCTGGATTTCACCAACAAATTCAGGAGTTCTTTTTTTTTATCAGAACGATCAGAGTGAGTTTTCCGGGCTGCCATTAGACTCTTTCGATTCATTTCATATCCTTTGTATTGTCCTCAGATTGACAGCTAAG
>NW_026339204.1:0-231 GCF_001194135.2 Octopus bimaculoides | reverse complement strand
TTTTGTGTACCTTGTGGGTTGTTTAGTTTATATTTATGACTTTTGTTTTTGTTTTTTGTACAATGTTGCATTCTTTTGGTGGATGCTTTCTTGCTTTTTTCCCTTGTTTCCTTTTTCGCATTTCTTTTGGTGTAGGGGGTATATCTTTTTTAATAAGGTTACATACAAATCATTATCGACCTTCCTTTGACACATTAAAGACCAAAGACAGAAAATGAGGTGCACACACAT
>NW_026339203.1:0-1118 GCF_001194135.2 Octopus bimaculoides | reverse complement strand
CAGCAGACGAAATACCGCCAAGCATTTCGCCCGGCCTGCTAACGTTTCCGCCAGCTCGCCGCCTTAAACTGAGCTTATATTAAAAGACAATTACATGCAAGATGCCGCGCAATGGGATCGAACGTAGGATCGTATTTCTTCAAAACAAACTTCTTAACCACACAACCATATAGTCTCCCCTCCTTCCTACAAGAGGCAACACTTTCGTCTTTCAATATATTCGAACTAATTGAAACATTCGATTCTACATTCTACACGACAAATGGTTAGATCAAATCCTTCTCTATCGATCTCATATATTGATTTTTTTTATATCGATATTTAGACAATCATCATCAATTGCCTCAAATTTCTGATTACATCTGTCTGCTCTATGACATTAAAATCGGGAAATAATTCACGGTGGTTAATTACTCAGTAACGCCATTAACCTGAGAAAGAAAAAACACAGTTAAGTTAGTGCCAAACACATATAAAGTAGTGAAGACTATTCTAAAATCTGATTAGAAATAATGAATATGAACTCAGAAAAATACATCATAAATACAATGAGTAAAAATTGTATAAACTCTTTCGGTAAGTAGGAGTGACAACTTTCGTTATCTTCCGGTCTTATTATACCTTATCAGTGAAGTATATATATACTTCATTGTAGTAACAGAAAAAGTGATCAAAAAAGCTGTAAATTGATCATTTAATTTTGTGCAAATATTATGTGTGAACAATTAGCATAATTGATGAAAAGAAAAAAATCAATCACTGAGGTCACATGAAAAGCGAGGAAAACAATATCGATATTTAAATAATTGATTAATAATTCTTGAAGTGACATATTGCTCTAGTTACTATTCTTCATCTCCTGTTTTTCTTCTTCCACTTCTCTGTCATTCTTCTTCTTTCTCTTTATATTTCTTCTCCATTTTTCGTTTTTTTTTAATATATATTTCTTCTTCATCTTTCGCCTCTTCATATTTTTTCTTCGGCGGTCTTCGTTCCTTTTTTTTACTTTCTCCTTCTCTTCATTTTTCATCTCATTCTTTTCCTTCTTCCAGTCCTTTGTTCCTCCTCTTCTTCTTCCCCTTTCTCCTCCTCTTTAGATAGATAGATAGATAGATAGA
>NW_026339202.1:0-348 GCF_001194135.2 Octopus bimaculoides | reverse complement strand
ATTTAATAAATTTAAGTATTAACTAAAGTAGGAGATAATTAATGAAGTATGATATATACCCTGCTGGTAACTTTGGTTATATCCTTCAAGTATTATTTTGTGATGTGCAAACTGATACCACGAGTTTACTTTCAGATATACTCATTAGGTTATTTTTTGTATTATCTGAAATAGAATACCCGCATATCGATTAATCCCCAAAAGTTGCTTTAACATTGACTTTTATCAGATATTTTGTATATTTATAGATAAATATATAAATATATGATAAATAACACCCCAAAGTACGATATGTAGTTGCATATAAAGCTGAAGGGTTGTACCTGATTGATTTGGAAATTTGTTTTC
>NW_026339201.1:1775-2752 GCF_001194135.2 Octopus bimaculoides | reverse complement strand
CGGGTGGTGGAGTCCTTCATCTAAGTCTAGTGTAGCATCTAAAAAATTAAAAATCTTAGAGTTAGTCATAAATTCAAGCTTTAAGTTAAAGGATTTGAAGCGTCTAATCTTTTTCCTAACTCTTTCTATGGTGCTCTTGTTATTGGTAGGGTAAATGAATAGAGCATCGTCTCTGTATAGACCCCCCTGGAGGTCTGGTACCTCTGAGAATAGCCTCTTCAGTAGAAAGGCTCCGACTAAGTCAGTTACCTGAGCTGAGTCGCTCGAGCCCATAGCCACATTGAAGTTATCAGGGGTATCCGACCTGGTCCAAAGTTTACCCTCGAATTCTATTATAGTTTTCCTAGCTAAGAGTATGATTTCTATTTTTTCTTTATCTATAAGGGAGAGGTTGCGAGCATAAATCAGGGACTTATTTAATAGGATAGGGGAAATGCTTGCATAGTAATTTGATATATCGAATTGTATAAAAGAAAAGTCTTTCTTACACTGGATAGAGTTGAACCATTTCAAAACGTCCTCAATATTAACCCATATGCTAAGTGGGATATGAGTTTTAATTCGTGGGATTACTCCGTCTAGAATAGTCTTACTCAGTCTGCCTATGTCTGACTTGGTTGGGCATATAGACCTCACTTGTATGTTCTCTGGGAATCCTTTCTTATGGTCCTTAATGGTAATCCATGGTTCCTGGGAGATGAGAGGCTCCGTCCTACATTTTCAATTTATATTTTTACATTTTTATTCTATATCCTTTTTATGTCTTATTTTTTACTTTTTATCTTTTAATTTTTTAATTTTTTAATTCCTTTATGTTTTTATTTTTTATTTTTTACTTTTTATTTTTTATCTTTTATTTTTTTATATTTTTTATCTCTTATTTTTATTTTTTATTTTTCATTTCTTATTTTTTGCATTATTAATGTGGGTGCTATTATTTCCTATCAATATTATACTATATTACCACGGTTGAAATG
>NW_026339201.1:0-826 GCF_001194135.2 Octopus bimaculoides | reverse complement strand
TATACGGTCAATTATACACTGATGTAACAACTATAAAGCTTGAAACACGTGTACCGCAGAATCCTTTGTGTTTTGTTTTTATTTTTACATTTACAATTTATATATATATATATATATATATCCCACATGATTTAGGAATAAAGGCGGTCGAATACTGGGTAGATGAACACAGAGAAGCAATTCCCAACAGATTCACGGTGACATTTATACTAGAATCAGTGAGACTTATCCTGGAAAATAATACTTTCTTCTTCAATGGAAAGAACTATATCCAAATTAAAGGCACGGCTATGGGAACGAGGTTTGCTCCCGTTTATGTGAATTCGGTGATGGGTTACTTGGAACAAAAACTCTACCAGGAAATAGAAGAGAGATACAACACTGAATTTAGGAAGTTTATAGAAAAAGCATGGAAGAGATACCTTGATGATTGCTTTATAATCTGGACAAAATCTCAAAACACTGTGGAAGAATTCAACACCCTCCTGAACAACCTACACTCACCCATCCAATTTACAAAGGAGATGAGCAGTACCAAATTACCATTTCTAGATATAATGGTAGTTAAAAAGAACACCACCATTACCACAGATATATATTATAAACACACAGATACACACCAATACCTGAATTTTAAATCGTGCCATCCACCCCATACAAAACGCAACATCCCATACTGCTTACCCAGGAGAATATGTACTATTGTAGAGGATCTAGAGACCAGAAATCAGCGCCTGATGGAACTGAAAGAATTTCTGCTCAAGCAAAAGTATCCGTCACTACTCATAGAAAATGGTATTCAGCAGGCTTCGAAAATACCCATACA
>NW_026339200.1:0-229 GCF_001194135.2 Octopus bimaculoides | reverse complement strand
TCACCCTTTCGGAGTCGATAAATTAAGTACCAAATGCGTACTGGGGTAGATCTAATTGACTAGCCCCCTTCCCAGAAATTTCTGGCCTTGTGCCAAGAGTAGAAAAGAGCATAATAACTGAAACAATTAAAAGATTTAAAAAAAAAGATATGTATATGTATGCGTGTGTATATCACGTTAAACTGTTAATCCCTACACATTTTTTCTCTCTCCGTTTCTTTTTTTTTTT
>NW_026339199.1:0-381 GCF_001194135.2 Octopus bimaculoides | reverse complement strand
ATGTATGTATGTATATGTATATGTGTCTGTGTTTTTCCACGCACTATCGGTTGACAACCGACGGTGGTGTTTTTATATCCCCGTAACTTAGCGGTTCGGTAAAAGTTAAAAATAGAATAAGTATAAGGTGGTGCTACAGCATGGCCGCGGTCAAGTGACACAAATAATTGAAAGAAAAATAAAAAGAAAATAATGAATATGAAAACAAAAATCTATACACGAATATATATATATATATTTATATATATGACGAAGGATTAATTCCAAGTGGCTATCTGTTTTCCTATGTGTTCGTTCCGTGGTCTGTAGTTCATTTTTCTTACGTCCTGTGCCCTGATATGCATCTATATACGCATGTAGATGTAAGTATGTACATATATG
>NW_026339198.1:0-346 GCF_001194135.2 Octopus bimaculoides | reverse complement strand
TCCCCAGATTTTCAGGCCTTGTGCCTATATTAGAAAGGATTTTCCATTGTTCTTCAGGTGGGGAGTAGTCAAAATCCTTAGTCCATCAGATAAAATGCTTCGCAGCATTTTGTCTCTCCCTTTGCACACCTCATTGAGGTCTGCTTTGTCTTTCACTGTTTTGGGGTTCTTAAAATGAAGCGCTACCAGAGATTAGGCCAAAAATTTGAAACACATAAAAGAAATGTAGTAAAACGTCTACTTTTTATAGAAATATTCTCTATATTCTATATTTGTTCTCTTTTTATTTCAGAATGTAGATGATGTTGCCATAAAAGAATTATTTGCCTGAGATCCATCAATATTT
>NW_026339197.1:0-659 GCF_001194135.2 Octopus bimaculoides | reverse complement strand
TTCATTCTGAAAGAGGGGCCTTTTGTAAACAACAGAGGTAAAAGTTCTCTGAACTTTCTCCAATTTCTCTAGCAACTGTACTTTCAGAGCATACTTCACCACTGCTAATTAGGTTACCTAGAAAATAGAAACTCTCTATTACTTCTAGGGAGCCTCCTGAGCATTTCAGAACATTTATTTCCCTTGTGTTCTTATTATTTATTGCTCCTGCACATCTACCACAAAGAAATTTAAATTTCTATTTTAACCTACTTTTGATCTCACTGCACCTATGTGTCCTTAGTTTGCATTGAACACATTGTATGGAATTTCCACCTACACCTTGCTTACATATACAACAGTACCATTTGCCGAAAGGGATGAGTATTCTATCTGTTCTCCTGCCAATTAGAACTTTAGTTTTTGCTAAGTTAACCTTAAGACCCTTTGATTCCAGGCTTTGTTTCAATACTTGGAATTTTAAAATCTAATTCTTCTACACTTTCAGTTATAAGTACAAGGTCATTAGCATAGAGGAGTTTCCCTGGGTAACCGGTCTTAAATTCCCTCTGTTATGGTCTGGAGGACCATGATGAATTAGAGTGGACTGATTACCAAATCCTGATGAACTCCTACCTGCATACTAAATTCACTTCTGTACTCATTGTTAACTCTCACTT
>NW_026339196.1:0-614 GCF_001194135.2 Octopus bimaculoides | reverse complement strand
TTTAATTCTTTACCATTCGATGTCAACATTTCTGTGCCCAACTCTATCCACCGACTGATCCGTTGGATGTCTGATGTTTGGCACTTCTTCAGGAATGGCTTCCATCAGAACAAATTACGAAAAAACACAAATAACACAATTAACGATCATAACAGATTATTATAATACCTGACTATAACTCCGCCATGCTGTCTTCATTTATTTATTTTGTATACTATATACAGGGGAGGTAACTCCTTTATCTTTCCAATTGCTATCGCTCTCCTGTGAACGTCTACTAGATTAATTTGTTTATTTATTAATTTATATATTAATTTAATTATTAATTTATTTTTCGATGGTTCTTTATTTTAGTGATTATCCCCGATAGGTAGATTATTTTTGTTGCCCCTGGGAGGTTATCATTGCTATTATTTTATTTTATATTATTACTGTGTCTTATTATTGGGCTAAGGAAACTCCCTCCAGAAATCCTTGCTCTTAGGCATCTTTTCAAGCTACTTCACTGATATATTCAGTAATATTTCAATATATTATCATTCTTTGCTATAATGCTCTGAAATATACACACATCCTAAGAAGCACTTTTCGTTGGTATAAATGAATTCAGGATA
>NW_026339195.1:0-352 GCF_001194135.2 Octopus bimaculoides | reverse complement strand
AGAAGAAGAAGAAGAAGAAGAAGAAGAAGGAGGAGGTGGAGGAGGAGGAGAAGAAGAAAGAACAGCAACAGTGCTAAAGCCGCGGATGTTTCTGTAACTATGATTAGTTTCCAGTGGTTTGATGGATGAGTTTGGATTTGATTAGAGACCGTTCAGCTATCAGTTGGAACGGTTTGATAGTTAATTAAATAATTCTCTAACTTGTTTTGACAGTTGGACAATAAACAGAACAAGAGCAGTGGGTGGGGGTGGCGCTGTCCTAACCGAATTACAGTAAACTGGTGAAGAATGTCGTTGAGATTGACGCCTAGATAGGCATAACCATGCAAATATCTATCTACCTATCTATCTA
>NW_026339194.1:6544-7113 GCF_001194135.2 Octopus bimaculoides | reverse complement strand
TTTGTTCGACTAAAAAAAAAACCCTCCGAAGCGGTGCTCCAGCATGGCCGCAGTCAAACGACTGAAACAATAAACGAAGACAAACTTGGACATTCAGGACAAACATAAAAATGCTTTGCACAGTCAAATGGTTAAATCTGACCTGAACACGGACCTTTTGTACAATAGCACGTAGCACTTGACGGAAACGTCCGGAACACTTGACCATAAGGTCGTCATTTGATTCTGCCTCGACACACGGACAATGACTTTGTTAATTCTATGGAAACTTCCTGAAGGTTTTTTGGAAACGGGTTCTTCTATATATTCAGTATTTCCTTTCAATATTTCAAAGTTATGGGAATGATCTCTTCGTATCAAAGTGATCACTCTCTCCCTCGTACTCTCTCTTTCTCTCTCTCTTTTTCCTTCTATCTCTCTGTCTTTCTTTCTCTCTCTTCTCCCCCCTCTCTCCCTCTCCAGTTCTTTCAGAGGAAAAATTTGAATGGTAAAGAACAGAAAAGACATACATACATATATACATACATACACACGCACACACGTATATATATATATATATATATATATAT
>NW_026339194.1:4970-5536 GCF_001194135.2 Octopus bimaculoides | reverse complement strand
ATCGATTATCGACAATGTCGTCTTTCTAGTAGTAGTAGTAGTAGTAGTAGTAGTTGTAGTAGTTGTAGTTGTAGTAGTTGTAGTAGTAGCTGTTGTTGTTGTTGTGGGTATGACAGTGAAGTGTCTTTAATAATTCCAGCAGTCTTGTCTCTCTCTCTCTCTCTCCCTTCCTCGGGCATAAGCTATCTTGAGATACGGGGGCACTTTTACGGAATGGAACACATCCTGTCTTAAACAACCCCCACTCCTTGCTGCATGGAGGACGAGGGCTAAGCGGGTGTCTTCTGGTTTATCAGGTTAACGGATTATCGTTGAAATCCCATTCCTAATGTCACTATCAATGTATCCTGCGACAGCTGGCATCTCTGCCTGCCTGCCTGTCAGTCAGTCAGTCTGTCTGTGTGTTCCGCATATTCTCTCTTTTCCCTTTGTCATTAGAATGGATTTCTATATATGGATGTATGCATGCATATATATTTATCCATATACACGCACGCACACATACACACACACTCACTCAGACACACACACACACACACACACACACACACACACACACACACACA
>NW_026339194.1:3613-4960 GCF_001194135.2 Octopus bimaculoides | reverse complement strand
CATATATATATATATATATACGTGTTATGTGTGTATGTATGTGGGTGTGTGCACGTATAAATATATATATATTGGTATGGTTGTGTGGTTAAGAAATGCGCTTTGCAATCATGTGGTTTCGGGTTCAGTCCCACTGCACGGTTCAGTCCCACTGCACGGTTCAGTCCCACTACGCGGTTCAGTCTCACTATCTATCTATCTATCTATCCATCCATCTTCTTGATCTAACTAAGAATATTTTTAACCATGACAAATAGGAATCAAAAACCATTTACAAGTTCAAAACATTTGAACTTGTCTTGAACTGGTTTGTTTACTTTCAATCACAGCTTCCCAGACATATATATACATATATATATATATATATACACACATATATATATATACATACACACAGACACATATACACATATTTGTATATGTGACTAAATTTAGTATTTAAATCCCTAAGGTAAAGATAATCTAAAGAACCAGCAATAAGCTTTAAATATGATATACATACACAACTAATACCTTTATATATATATATATACAAACATACATGCACACACACACACACGCACGCACACATGGCAAAGATGGCGAGCCTGGTGAAATTTGTTGATGCCGGAGCGTTAGGGCGAACGAGAGACACACAGACAGCGTTTCGGTTCTTTTATTTTGTTTGTTTGTTTTTTTGTTGTTGTCAAATACGATCGACATCTGGTGAGAATAGACTTTTTCAATATCTTTTATGAAGCTTAAGCTTATCTTATTGAATATGGAATGGATAGGCTCGTATCGTATGATGTCTGGCCTTACACATGCGCAGAGATATACACACACGTACACACACTCACACATTCATATATATATATATGTGTGTGTTTGTGTTTGTGTGTGTGTGTGTGTATATATACTCTTTACTCTTTTACTCTTTTACTTGTTTCAGTCATTTGACTGTGGCCATGCTGGAGCACTGCCTTTTAGTCGAACAAATCGATCCCCAGGACTTATTCTTTGTAAGCCTACTACTTATTCTATCGATCTCTTTTGCCGAAACGCTAAGTTACGGGGACGTAAACGCACCAGCATCGATTGTCAAGCGATGCTGGGGGACAAACACAGACACACAAACATATACACACACATACATATAAATATATACATATATACGACATGCTTCTTTCAGTTTCCGTCTACCAAATCCACTCAGAAGGTTTGCATAGTTGTATTGTCTTTTGAAACGTTCGTATGTATTAAATCCAATTTTGATTTTAACATCTTTTCTCCATTTTTATACTTGTTTATGGTATCTTTACACCTATAACGAACTTTTTCAATATGTATTTATGTATATGTGTGTAT
>NW_026339194.1:0-714 GCF_001194135.2 Octopus bimaculoides | reverse complement strand
ACACACACACACACACACACACACACACACACACACACACACACATATATATGTATATGTATATGCTTGTGTGTCTGTGTTTGTCCCACCCACCGTCCCCATAACCTAGCGGTTCGGCAAAAAAGACCGGTAGAATAAGTACTAGGCTTACAAAGAATAATAAGTCCTGGGGTTGATTTATTGGACTAAAGGTGATACTCCAGCATGACCGCAGTCAAATGACTAAAACAAATAAAAGAATAAAATAAATATATATTAGACGGGCTTCTCTCAATTTCCCTCAACCAAATCCGAAAGTATGACATGACCAAAAATCTTCCATTACACGAAGCGTATTTTCCCAGTGTCTTCTATCATCTTTGACTTTCAGGTTACATGGAAGTCTTTGGTAAAATCGAAATTCGTCCTACAGAATTTTCATGTTGCGTCAGGATATTTTTTTATCTAGAATGCACCACATCTATTTCTCTACATAATGATGCGAGTAATCGGTGTTATAATGGATGAATCTTCGAAGAATCTTCACCTCAAAATTCCCACTACATAGCTAACCGCCTACACTTTTTTCTGCAAATTGGGGGTAGTTTATCCTGTTCAGGCTATATTATTAGCATTATCCTGCGATTGAGAATTTAAAATCACTTCTTTAACTTTCTAAGACAGGTCAACGCTTCTAAAAGCAAACTTCGTTTGTTTGTTTACGTTTATCGTTAT
>NW_026339193.1:0-402 GCF_001194135.2 Octopus bimaculoides | reverse complement strand
CTTCTCTCTTTCTCTCTCCTGCTGACGTGTTCGCTGTTAAAAGGTAATCTATTTCAATATTCTACTTATCTCTTAGTCTATGCCTTCTTCCTCTCTGTCTCTGTCTCTGTCTGTCTGTCTGTCTGTCTCTCTCTCTCTCTCTCTCTCTCTCTCTCTCTCTCTCTCTCTCTCTCTCTCTCTCTCTCTCTCTTACTCACCCCCCCCCACACTACCACGCGCACAAATACAAACAGGCAAATATAATATGTTTCTTTTTTCATTTACTTATTTCTATCGTTATTTTGTCTTTAGTTAAACAAATCGACCCCAGGACATATTGTTTGCGAGCCTAATATTTACCCCTGTTACCGAAACGCTAGCTTACAGAGACGTAAACACTCCAACATCGGTTGTTAAGCGATG
>NW_026339192.1:0-245 GCF_001194135.2 Octopus bimaculoides | reverse complement strand
ACACACACACACACACACACACACACACACACACATGTATGTATGCATTGATGGATGGATGGATGGTTAGATGGCTGTATACGTATATACATACGCCGTGTTTTCTATATTCCTAGGTGTGCAATGGTCAAGAAATATGTTCAACAATGGAGAGAGAATAATTAAATCACGTAATATGAGGCGCGGGTCTCCTCGTGGTACATTGGATATGTATCTTCTACTATTAGCCGTGGCCGACCAAAAAA
>NW_026339191.1:0-209 GCF_001194135.2 Octopus bimaculoides | reverse complement strand
ACAAGGTTTGCATGCGTGTGTATGCATGCATGTATGTATGTATGTATATGTAAATATATAGATGTATGTATGAGTGTGTGTCTGTGCTCGCGCATTGTATGTATTATATGTATATTTCTCTTTGTTCATGTATATAGATGTTGAGACTTATGCTAGGCACACATCTAAAGGTTAAATTATTAATTCTCCATACTATATATATATATATA
>NW_026339190.1:0-530 GCF_001194135.2 Octopus bimaculoides | reverse complement strand
CTTTCTACTACCATTGCTTATATCCTATAAAGAGTGCAATCCTGTCTTTGACAGATAAATAATTTACTTTCACAACAGAAACCTCTGTTCAAGCCACACGGAGTATATTACAAAATTATTCATTGCATATTAATTTTTTGTATGTAGTGCAAAGGTTTCGCTAAAATGCTATGGCGTCTTTCTTCCGACTTCACGTTTTGAGTTCAAATGGCAACGAGATCATATTTGTCTTTCAAACTTTCGTAGTCGATAAAACAAAGTCCCACAAGCACCGTGGACGATGAAATTGATGTACCCACTTCCCAAAATTTGTTCCCATTTTGCCAAAAATTTGAGGTCAAGGCCGGGACCCGTCAGAGGTGTTTGAATACCGGACAAAAATCCTTATGACATTTCGCTCGTCTTTACATTCTACAGAGATCGACTTAGCCTGATATTATCGAATTGTGCCCCGCTCTCCCGAATTCAGGCTGTGTTCCAATAGTAGAAAGGATTATTATTACTATTATTATTATTATTATTATTATTAT
>NW_026339189.1:0-431 GCF_001194135.2 Octopus bimaculoides | reverse complement strand
TATATATAAATATATATAAATATACACACAACCATATTCTCACAATACATAGACATCAGCCTTCTGCGTTCACAACGTCTACATAGGTACACACTCACACAAACATGTGTACGTACATGCACACAGGCACACACAAACATATATGTATGTACGTACTCATATATACATACATATCAACACACACACGCACATATATATATATATATATATATGTATACGCAACCTCATCATCATATACACATAGGTGAAGAAGGTGTGTCCATGAAAATTGCACATATGCACAGGACAGTCTTACGCTCATATACATACTCGTACATATACACATAAACATATATATACACACATATACATATCATATATATACATGCATATACATACACACACATACACGCTCACACAATTATTAAGGTAACAAGATTATGAAAAAGTAT
>NW_026339188.1:0-404 GCF_001194135.2 Octopus bimaculoides | reverse complement strand
ATCCATATCATCGGAAAATTAGATAAAATATTTATTTTTTTTCAAAGAAACTCCATCCAGGTGTTTTCGAAATAATCTGCCTCCCCTTCCCCCTCTCTCACTGACTCATTCGTCTGCTTTGAGAAGACCAGATGACACCCCCACCTCTCTCCTCTTTGTTTGTGTACAATTGTTGCTAACCTCGTTCCACTTTCTGACCCTAACAAGGGCAATCCCATAATTCCTCAGTTAGCCAGCCAAAATGGTGGAATAACCTAGCGGTAAGTTTGAATTTTTTTTATCCGAAGCATCTGTTTGCACTATTATATTTTTGGAGTGTTCTGAAAATAAAAATATCATCTATATTATATTTTATATTTCAGAAGTAGCTAATTAATCTTAAATTAATTTGACTAACGTTATTT
>NW_026339187.1:0-295 GCF_001194135.2 Octopus bimaculoides | reverse complement strand
GGTTGGTAAGCAAGCTACTTACCACACAGCCACTCCTGCGCCTATTCACTCACTATCTCTCTTAAATCCCGCTGGCGTCAACTTTCATTCTTACAGGGTCGATAGAATAAAGTATCCGTCAGCTACTTGGATCAAGCTATATATTCCTCTAATGCGTTCAGAGTTCAAATTCCTTTTATCCCTTCGGGGTCGATAAATTAAGTACCAGTTGCGTATTGGGGGAGATCTAATCGACTGCACCCACTCACCAAAAATTTCGGGCCTTGTGCCTAGAGTTGTTGTTGTTGGCACTCCG
>NW_026339186.1:0-298 GCF_001194135.2 Octopus bimaculoides | reverse complement strand
TGTGTGTGTGTGTGTGTGTGTGTGTGCGTGCGTGTGTGTGCGTGTGCGTGCGTGTGCGTGCGTGTGCATGCGTGTGCGCGCGTGCATATATGTTTGTGTGTCTGTGTTTGTCCGCCCACTATCGCTTGATAACCGATGTTGGTGTGTTTATGTCCCCTAACTTAGCGGTTCGGCCAAAGTGGCCGATACAATAAGTACTAGGCTTACAATGAATGAGTCCTGGTGTTGATTTGTCCGACTAAAGGCGTTGCTCCCGCATGGCCGCAGTCAAATGACTGAAACAAATAAAAGAATAAAA
>NW_026339185.1:0-271 GCF_001194135.2 Octopus bimaculoides | reverse complement strand
ACTAAATGCACCAATTATTATTGTCTTAAATGTGTATTTCATTGTTCAGTTTTATTTCAAAATTTCTTCCCAATATAGGTTAGAAACAGCTGGTTTCTAACCTATATCGAAGGTTCCTTCATTGGAATTTCAACAACATCAACAGGGTATTTTCTATGTATATATGTATGTATGTACGTACGCACGCACACACGCATGCATGTATGTATTTATATATGTACATACGTACGTATGTATGTATGTATGTATGTATGTATGTGTATGTATGTAT
>NW_026339184.1:0-334 GCF_001194135.2 Octopus bimaculoides | reverse complement strand
TTTCATTCGCTTTCCTTCTTTCATTCGCTTTCCTTCTTTCATTCGCTTTCGTTGCTTTCATTACTTTCCTCGTTTTCATTGCTTTCCTTGCATCCATTGCTTCACTTATTTTCTTTGCTCACGTTACTTTCCTTGTTTTCATCGCTTCCTTTCCTTTACATCGCCTGTCCTGGTTTCATTGCTTTCTTTTGCTGTCGTTGTCTTCTTTGCTTTCGTTGCTTTCTTTTCTTTCATCGCTTTCTTTGCTTTCATCGCTTTCTTTACTTTCATCGCTTCCATTGTTGTCTTTTATAGGCGTAGGAGTGGCTGTGTGGTAAGTAGCTTGCTTACCAAC
>NW_026339183.1:0-1093 GCF_001194135.2 Octopus bimaculoides | reverse complement strand
TACGATGCGCCAAAAGCTACAGACGGACGTGCCTAGCTCTCAAAAATCGAACGAACGCGCGTTGAGCCCAAAGCTACGGGCGCACGTCCCTAGCTCTCAAAAATCGAATCTTTCCTGGTTCAGTCCCACTGAAGAAGACTGTCGTGTGTGCGAGTACGTGTGTATGTATCTTTGTGTCAGTGATTATCCCACTCCGTAACCTAGCGGTTCGACAAAGTGACCGATAGTGTAAGTACTTTGATTAAAAACAATAAGTAATGTGGTCGATACAGTCGACTAAAAACTCTCCAAGACGGCGCTCCAGCATGGCCACGATCTAATGCCCGAAACAATTAATAGAATAAAAGATTATATATATAATTTTCGACAAAACAATTTATTTTCGACGAAACTTTTCTACCAAACTCTTTATTTTCGACGAAATCTCATTTTCGACGAAACATTTCGGCCAAACTAGTTATTTTCTACCAAACTTTTGGCTTTCTACCAAACTTTTCGACCAAACTATTGGTTTCGACCAAACTTTTCGACCAAATAATTTCGATGAATCCTTTTCGACAAAACTTTTTATTTTCGACGAAATCTCATTTTCGACGTAACATTTCGACCAAATTATTGGTCGAAATCTTAACATTCCAGAGAGGGGGATTTGACTGGAGAAAGGGGACGGAGGAACGCTCAACATTCCAGAGAGGGGGATTTTAAGTGGAGAAGGGGAGGAAGGGGAAGGAGGAACGCTCAACATTCCAGAGAGGGGGATTTGAGAGATGAAGGGGAGGAAGAGGAGGAAGGAATGCTTAACATTCCGGAGAGGAGGATTTGAGTGGTGATGGGGAGGGAGGGCAGGTGCATGGCCACGATCTAATGCCCGAAACAATTAATAGAATAAAAGATTATGTATATAATTTTCAAAGAAATATTTATTTTCGACGAAAGTTTTCGACCATACTCTTTATTTTCGACGAAATCTTATTTTCGACGAAACATTTCGACGAAACTAGTTATTTTCTACCAAACTTTTGGCTTTCGAGCCAACTTTTCGACCAAACTATTGTTTTGGACCAAGCTTTTCGACCAGATAATTTCGATGAAG
>NW_026339182.1:0-711 GCF_001194135.2 Octopus bimaculoides | reverse complement strand
GCTCGGATGGTGCTTTAGCGTTCCTCTGGCACAAGTGCCAGTCAGACGGTGCTGTCATCGGCTACATCAGTGAATTTGATTTTGAATTTATATATATATATATATATATATATATATATATACAGACACACACATACATATACATACACACATGCATATGAACACACACATACATATATGAGTTTCTTTCAGTTTTTCCTTACCAAGGACATTCACAAGTCCTTGTTTGGACTGGGGCCATAGTAGAAAACACTTGCTCAATGCACCACACAGTGAGATTGAGCCTGCAAGCATGTGAATGGTAAACAAACTTCTTACCTCACAGCCATGCCTGTACCTTGGGTTTCTCTGTATATTTAGTATCTCTTGTCAGGGGAATCAACAAATTGGTCAAAGTTGCTCTGTTTCAGTTGTAACTTTATGTATTGATAGATGGATGGTCAAGAACACTAGAAAGCAACATGTGTAGATACCTTTGAAAAGTCTTCTGGGAAAGTTGAGTTTTGAAGATATTCTGGTTGGCAGTTGTTATAACTGTGAGCTTTTAAATGCAAAGCTGTTGCTGTATAAGATCCTGACAAAAGAGTTTGATGAAATGAATTGCATTTGGGGATCTAATAGACTCTCTTATTTTTCATTTATTCTAATACACCAAAGTCTGGAGCATAGTGACCCACACACACATGTACACATATACACACATAACTACAC
>NW_026339181.1:0-291 GCF_001194135.2 Octopus bimaculoides | reverse complement strand
ATATATAAGTAGATACATATACGATTACACGAACACGTACACATACAGCTTTGTATATTTCGATACGCATTCGATTCGATAAATCTATAGACTTATACATTTCCTTATGATTTTACTAATTTCATTGATGCTATGTAATAAGAGATATTTATCAAAGTAATGATGCTTACGTAATCATTATGGTCATGCATGTGCATGGCAAATGCACCAATACATGTATAATAGACATACGTGCTGGTGTATATGTATGTATACATATATATGTGTGTGTGTGTATATATATATATATAT
>NW_026339180.1:0-372 GCF_001194135.2 Octopus bimaculoides | reverse complement strand
CTATAGTAGAAGACACTTGCCCAAGGTGCCACGCAGTGGAAATGAAACCATTTCTGAATTTGGAAGCGGCATTGGATCAAGTGTTGTTATTAAACCGAAGGCGACTCTAATGGAATTGAGGGAGATTCGGTTGCGATTTATTATTTTTTTGTAGTATGTGCGAGTCGAACAACCTCATAGCGGTTCCCTCATTGGCTCGCTTGAATTCTGTGATCTAATCAGAAGTTTCCTAATCAATCTTTGCCTTTGGGATAAGAACGCAATCTTGACACTATATTTTGAGAATTTTACGCGCAAAATCGAAATATCGTTCACCAGATAACAGATGGCACTCTTCTTTTAATTTTGACTCTATATCTTCAGGAGGAGTTA
>NW_026339179.1:0-392 GCF_001194135.2 Octopus bimaculoides | reverse complement strand
AAGTAAATACACTAAAAAGAACTATAATAAAATACAAAGAAATAATCATTAAAATAATATCAAAAAAATATTATTTTAATGATTATTACTTTGTATTTTATTATCATTCTTTTTAATGTATTTACTTGTTAAATTTTTCTATATGTGGCTATATATATATACATACATTTTTACAAATATATATATGTATATATACATATACATAAATATACATGTATATACATAAATATATACATATATATCTACATAAATATATACATATATATACATAAATATATACATATATATCTACATAAATATATACATATATATACATAAATATAGACATATATATCTACATAAATATATACATTTATTTATTTATTTATTTATGTGTTTCAGCCAAGTGGCTG
>NW_026339178.1:0-235 GCF_001194135.2 Octopus bimaculoides | reverse complement strand
TGTGTGTGTGTGTGTGTGTGCGTGCGTGTGTTTGAGTATACACTGACACGTATGCATATACAAATGTGTATGCATGTAGGTATGTATGCATATATGCATGCATGTGTGTACATCTGTCAATGCGACGAAGTCGTGATAATGTATTCTGCGACGTACGTTGGTTTCTAATTCTTAGTTTCATAGATATAAACCTTATACGAACACTGACGTAATTGCTTCTCTCCCTACTTCTGTC
>NW_026339177.1:0-664 GCF_001194135.2 Octopus bimaculoides | reverse complement strand
ACTACGAAACAAATGGTAGTCTGAAGGAGGAAGGTCGGGAGAATAAGATTGATGACGAATGTTTTCCCAACCAAGCTCTTCGATCTTCTGTGATGTGATCTTTGAAGTGTGGGGTCACGCATTGTGCTGGTGAAACATCACTCCTTTGCAATTCACTAAAGTGGGTCTTTTCTTCTTCAAAGCTTGGTTCATGCACTCTAATTGCTGACAGTAGACTTGAGCATTGATTGTTGCATTAGGTGGTAACAATTCAAAGTGAATTACTCCTTTGCAGTCCCACCAGATAGAGAGAAGAACTTTTTTCCCTTGAAGTTCCCTTCTTGGTTGTGGCTGAGCTTTTTCCCTTTTACCAAGCCACTGTTTACGATATCTAACATTTCGATAGAAGATCCATTTTTCGTCACCACTCACAAGTCTATCCAAAAAGGGTGAAATGAGTTCGCAAGAATGGGGAGAAGAACAAATGTCAACTTGGGATTTGCAGTTGCTTTTGGACAATTCATGAGGCACCCATTTTCCAAGTCTAGGAACCTTTCCAAGTTATTGAAGATGACGATGAACAGTAGTATGATTTGAACTAAGCTTTATTGCCAATTCTTCAACTGATAATGCAGTTATTATTCTGTAAAATAATATTTAATTAGTTTAAATGTACACAAATGCA
>NW_026339176.1:0-615 GCF_001194135.2 Octopus bimaculoides | reverse complement strand
TATGTGTTTATATACATACGCACATACACATATGTACATATATACACACATATATGTACATACATAGATACATACATACATACACACGCACAGAAAGAGTGAGCCAGACAGAGAGACAGACCGCTAGATAGATATTGTTAAATTTATGCCTGCCTAATTCCATTTCCAAAGAAAATTCGCCTGCAATTTCCTAAAATGCAGACACTTCTCCGTATGCTAACCTCCTTTATCTCTTTACCGAACTATCAACGACCTTCATCCGATAATCTCATAATCCGGCTAAATAATCCCCGAAGATAATGTACAATACGTTGATAAAAATGTATATATCTAATGAGGTCCATTATGTACCACACTACAGAACGTTTTGATTAAGTAATTCCACGTCGAGTTATTTTTTAACGTTCATTTGTTTCCGTGATTAGACTGCGGTCATGCTGGAGCAACGGATTCAATGGTTTCCTCGAAGTAATCGACGCTAGTGCCTTTTTTGTTGTTTTTTAAGCCTGTTACTTATTCAAAAGCAACACAGGTCGTTACAAAGACACGCACACACACATGTACGAAGAGTGTTCATTAAAGATTTCACCTGATCCACTTCCCAGGGACTGGGAT
>NW_026339175.1:0-440 GCF_001194135.2 Octopus bimaculoides | reverse complement strand
CTGCCTTCTTCCAACTGTTAAACATGGAAGAGGATCTGTGATGATCTGGAAAGTGGGTTATATCTTGGAAATCCGTCGGCCCAATGGTTTCCCTTCATAGCAGAATTAATAGTCAAGACTATTTAAGCATTTTATCAGATCAAATCCATCCTATAGTTGCGGAACTGTTTCCGTATGGAAACGCAATCTTTCAGGATGATAATGCACCAATTCACACAGCTAAAGTTGTTACTGAATGGCACGAGGAACATTCAAGTGAAGTTGAACATCTTATCTGGCCACTAGAGTCCCCAGATGTCAATATTATTGAACATTTATGGTGCATTTTAGAAAAACAAGTAAGGAGTCGATAACCTCAACCATCATCACTACAGAACTGGAAACTGTTTCAGCTGAAGAATGGACAAAATTTCCTTTGGAAACAATTGAAACTTTGTACG
>NW_026339174.1:0-224 GCF_001194135.2 Octopus bimaculoides | reverse complement strand
CCGGCTTCACGTCGCTGAATGCCAGCGTCGTGAATTTTTGACGTACAACTGCAGGTAAGACTTTTATGTTGTTGGGATTTAGTGGGGGTTTGTTGCTCATGTTTATTTTTATGTCGAACAGGAAATCTCCACTGGATTCCACGCATTTGTTTGCCTGTGGTTGTGCTTAAAGTTTCACTTAGCGGTGAGAAGAGTGTTTTGGAGGTATCGCTCCTCCAAAAATT
>NW_026339173.1:0-451 GCF_001194135.2 Octopus bimaculoides | reverse complement strand
TCTCCCCCCACCCTCTCTCTCTCTCTCTCTCTCTCTCTCTTTCTCTCCGTCATATTTTTCTATATTTCTTTTTTTTCTTCCATTTATTTACTTTTTTAAAAATAATTTTCACTTATCTATTCATATTGGTTTAGTCTTCCCGCTACTTTGTTACAGTGGAAAAAATTACAGCATTTGTGATGATGATTATGATGATGATAATCATCATCATCATCATTATAATCATTATAAGGCTAATAATAATAATATTAAAATGAATGTGTAGTGAAGACATGCTACAAAGTTGTGAATGTCATCTTTATTTGACCTCTCTCTCTCCCTCTCTTTGTGTGTGTGTGTGTGTGTGTATACATATACACATATACATACACACATATACATACACATACACGTATATATGCATACATATACACGTATAGATGCATACACATACACGTATTTATGCATACAC
>NW_026339172.1:0-461 GCF_001194135.2 Octopus bimaculoides | reverse complement strand
GTCTGGGAATCGAAACCGCGATCTGAAACTCCCTAAGAACTACGTTAAGGGCTCAGCTCCATGCACGTCGATTTCACGAGCAGGCTGCTCCGATGAATGGATCAACTGGAATCTTCGTCGTAACCAACGGAATGCCCAAACCAGTGCAAATATGGCTACGGCTATCACCCTCCACTCTATCCGAAATAAACATTATTCGCTTGTCCTCGAGTATTCTCTTCGTGAAAATTTACTGCAATCGATCGCTGGGTGATTAGTGCTGCCACCTTTGTTTCTTTGTGTCTTTATTTGTTTGTTGTATTTTGTATTTGTTTCATGACGAAGTCTACAGAAAGGTGATTCTACGTTCTTATACGCATGACATTTTACCAAGATTCTTCTAAGTACTTCTTCTTGTGCTGCAAATATTAACGCTTTACGTTCAACCTTTAGATCTGGTTTTTGCATCCACTTATGCACCC
>NW_026339171.1:0-257 GCF_001194135.2 Octopus bimaculoides | reverse complement strand
ATATATATATATATATACACACACATACACACATATATATATATATATTGTGTGTCTACGTAGCCATACATTTATGGGGAGCATGTGTGTATATATGTCTGTGTGTAGGTATATGTGTGAATGTATGTATGCATGTATGTACGTATGTATGCATGCATGCATGTATGTATACATACATGCATGTCTGTATGTATGTTTGTGTGCGTATGTATATGAGATTGTGTATGTCTATAAGTAACTGTATATATGTCGATGTA
>NW_026339170.1:0-296 GCF_001194135.2 Octopus bimaculoides | reverse complement strand
CAATAAGGAATAGCAGGGCACTAGCTGTAGAGAGGAACAGAGTAGAGGGGAAGCTAGTAATAATGTTAGAAGAGGCATTGCGAAGTGGCATCGCATCCGACGTTTTAGCGGCGAGGTTGGCCCTCGACCAACACTTCAATGCTAAACACGAAGGGTGTGCTGTCAGGGCAAGGATGCGTGCTCTGAGGAATGAAAGTGTTGGAGCGGCACGAGAGGCCCGGGTGGCGGAGGCGCAGCGAGGTTACGGAGCCACCATCCGGTCTCTGGTAGACAAACAGGGGCGCGAATTGCTCGAG
>NW_026339169.1:0-245 GCF_001194135.2 Octopus bimaculoides | reverse complement strand
GATAGATAGATAGAGTGAGAGAGAGAGAGAATGGTATTAAGTGGGAATAATGGAGGAACAGAAGAGAGAAGGAAGAGAGAATGAGAGTGAGAAGACTGAGAGATATTTAGAGAGAGATGTACATAGGTGGATGAATGTGTTACCAGACACAGACAGACATTGGTATAAATACAGAGAATGAACAGCAGCACACAGAGATAGATAACTAATAGAAAAAAATAAGTTCAATAAAGAATGTAAGAATT
>NW_026339168.1:0-351 GCF_001194135.2 Octopus bimaculoides | reverse complement strand
CGAACTTGTCCTATCTCTCAACTGCTTCTCGTTCGCGGGAGATATCTACCTGTAGTCCTCGGGAGTGGCCATGGGGACGAGAATGGGCCCCAACTACGCGAACCTGTTCGTTGGTTATGTTGAGGCCCAAATATTCTCCAGTTTCACTGGTCCTACTCCCGAACTATACGGTCGTTATATCGACGACTGTATCGGTGCCACCTCACTCTCCCGCGAACATCTTGACTCGTTCCTCTCTTTCGTTCAATCTTTCCATCCTGCCCTCCACTTCTCTTGTACTATCTCTGACACCTCTGTCCCATTTCTCGACATTTCGGTCAGCATCCTTCACTCCGCCCTTAGCACCTCCAT
>NW_026339167.1:0-636 GCF_001194135.2 Octopus bimaculoides | reverse complement strand
TGATATATAGTGTGTTGTGAATTTGAAAGTTCTCTTGTATATTTTAATATCTTCTCTTCTCCATTTTACACAATTTTTTAGAATTCTATGGAATTTCTTTCCATAAATTCACAACACCATATACAAGTATTATTTTCATATTCGCAAATTTTACGCGAGGAAGCTACCAGCAGAATATGAAGAAAATTCTCATTCAACCGTTTTACACATATATTATTATTTATATTATTATTTAATTGAACGCCACGCACCCATTTCCAAGTAAGTTTATCTTAAACATAGTTTATGCAATTCTACTGTATACTATTTTATCCCTTATCCTCTGTCATTCCCTTTTCCACCCTTTCCGTGTTTTCTATCTGTCTCTTTCTCTTTCCCTCTTTCTCTTTTTCTCTCTCTCGTTGCTCACACGTGACCATCGTCCAGCATTCTTTTCCTCACGTGACCATTTTTCTATCCTGCACGAACGTTCTAAGGACTGAATGTCTCCTATCTCTATTTTCTAGCTTTACCCATATATGCATACATATATATATATGTATACATATATACGACTGCCGGATTGTCGGAATATATGCAGTAGCCTATCGTATATATGTGTGTATGTGATAGTGTGTATGTATGTGTGTATGTAAA
>NW_026339166.1:0-245 GCF_001194135.2 Octopus bimaculoides | reverse complement strand
TAGTAGTAGTAGTAGTAGTAGTAGTAGTAGCAGCAGCAGCAGTAGAATTGAATTTTACTATTACTAATACTTATGCTATACCTATTATTTACATTATTTACATTTGACGGATATTTCTCCTCATATCTGTTGTTAACACAACGTTTCGGCTGATATATCCTCCGGCATTCATCAGGTATCTTGCGGAAATTTCGATTTTGTTGTTATACTATTATTATTATTATTATTATTATTATTATTATTAT
>NW_026339165.1:0-681 GCF_001194135.2 Octopus bimaculoides | reverse complement strand
TATATATATAAACATCACAAAATATTCTCTCTAACCTTCGTGACCTTCCAATTCTTCAAAACTTCTCGACTGCGCCTTCGAGCGCGCGCACACACACACAGAACCGGAGATATTCTTTCAACTTTTTATTCATCTTTATTATTATTATTATTATTATTACTATCATCATCATCATCATTATTATTATTATTATTATTATTATTATTATTATTATTATTATTATTGTTATTATTGTTATTAGCGAGTTGGACGGTGGCATGTTTTCTATGCTCTCAGTTCATGCGCCCCTTTCGGAGTCGATAAAATAAGTATCAGTTGCATACTGGGATCGATGTAATCGACTTACACCCTTCCACCAAAATTGCTGGCTGGCCTTGTGCCAGACTTGAAACCTTCATCACCGTTTTCATTTTCTTCTCTTTCTTTCACCTCCATTTTTCTTCTTTTCTGCCTTTGTTGTGTGACCGATTTTTTGACCTTATTTTTCTTTGTGATTTGAGGGAAATTAGTTGCTATTTCTAGCATGCCGTCTCCCTTCCTTTTGTTTTAGTTTTCTAAGAGTGTAGGCCGTAATTTGAGGGAAACATAACTGTTATTTCGAGCAAGTCATGCGACAATTTCTTCTTCTTCGTCTTTCAATCTTCTTCTTCTTCTTCTTCTTCTTCTTCTTCTTCTTCTTCT
>NW_026339163.1:0-341 GCF_001194135.2 Octopus bimaculoides | reverse complement strand
ATAATAGTAACTGCAACAAGAAACGCGTCAAGAATGCAAAATAGCAGGAAGGCACCGTGAAACTTCTCAGTAATTTGCTTCTCTAAATGGAGAAGGAGAACTGAATAGAATCAGTATAGCGAACAAGTTAGTATAAATGACGTCTGGTAGGAATATTGAAATGGAAGCCAGATGACATTGACAGCTGTGATTGGTAGGAGAATCACGGTGTTATCTGAGTAGCTTTAACTGTGAGGATATGATGGCTATTGCAGATTCGCGGGGGTTGCAAGTCCTTACACTAAACTCTTAGTGACAAACATATATACATGCATATATATGTATGTATGTATATATGTATG
>NW_026339162.1:0-200 GCF_001194135.2 Octopus bimaculoides | reverse complement strand
CACACACACACACACACACACACATACATATGCACACATACATGTATATAAGTTTATATAAATTTTACATGTACATCTACATGTATATATACATATATATGTATATGTATATATATAGGTACATGTATATGTATATATAAGTATATATTGGTATATATATGTATGTATGTATGTACACACACACACACACACACACACAC
>NW_026339161.1:0-438 GCF_001194135.2 Octopus bimaculoides | reverse complement strand
ATAGATAGATAGATAGATAAATAGATAGATAGATAGATAGATGGACAGACGTCAGTATTTGTCTTCCAGCTAGTAACAAAGCACAGACTGTCATTTTCTTTATAAACCTTGTATATATACATTTGAGAAATAAATTCGAAATTTCGTTAGAACGTTCTTTCTTTCGTTCGAAAATTACAAAACGTTTGTCGTTAGAAATTTGTCTCTTAGTGTTGTTTCGAGGCAAAAATTCTAGAAATTAGGAATTTATTGGGTGAACCGCTCAATACATCATGTTCTAAGAAAATTGTCATATTTCATAGCGTTCAATTCTTTGAAATGATTCTCGTTTTTTTTGTTTTTTTTTCCTGTCTTCTTTTCTTTATTTCTTGATTACTTTATTATTACATTTTATTTTGTAGTGTTTCCAGCTATGCATACAGACATATATATATATAT
>NW_026339160.1:0-348 GCF_001194135.2 Octopus bimaculoides | reverse complement strand
TATATATTTTGTAAAATTTGTTTTATAAAAGTATATATTTAATATATATTGTACAGTTCTACTTTTTGGTAGATACTGCTTTTTATCTGTGACGTCATGGAGCTATTTAAAATCGATGCATCCTTGAAGGATATTCCAATACCACCCAGGAATGTATTTATAAAGCAACTGATTGCCAGGACACATTCATTCATCAACAGAGTAAGATGGAAGGCTTATTTTTTCGATAAAGGAGAACAACCAATCAATAACGCGGATGTTAACTCACAGTATAAAAGGCTTTTCAGATCAAAAAGCCACCCTCCATACAACCCTAGGCTGGATAGTTTTGAAGAAGAGCTCTGGACT
>NW_026339159.1:0-404 GCF_001194135.2 Octopus bimaculoides | reverse complement strand
CGATAGTTGCGGTGGTCGTGATGTTATTCTTGTTTTTATGGGTAATCTTGTTGTTGTTGTTGTCGATGACAACAGCAATGATGATGATCGTCATCAAGATGGTCATCGTGATAATGACCATGATAACGATGAGGACGATGATGGTCATCATCGTCATCATCGTCATTATCGTCATCATCACAATGAAGATCGTGATGACCATATGATGATGATGTTGATGATGATGATCATCATCATCATCGTCCTCATCATTGATGACGATGTTGATGATGATGATGGTGGTGGAGGTGATCATCATAATCACCACCACCACCACCATCATCATCATCATCATCATCTTCAGCAGCCTGCAGTAGTATTCATGACCAATGTGACAATGATAATGATGATAAATGATGATGATG
>NW_026339158.1:0-464 GCF_001194135.2 Octopus bimaculoides | reverse complement strand
GGGACTGAACCCGGGACCATGTGGTTCGTAAGCAAGCTACTTACCACACACCATATTTATTCCTGCATAATACAAAACAAAGCATCAGGATTAAATAGGGTAGTAATTTTATCCTCAAAGTGTAAAATAAAGACTATCATGATAAAATATATTAGTTTTTTTTTTTTGGTACAAGCTGAAGGGTTGAATTATATTGAGGCTGGCATTATGCTCAAGTGAATATGATACACTTTATAGGATATATTTCATCTTATAGACATTATATGACATATAACATATTAAATAATATATTATTTATCATAGGATATATTGGATATTCAAGGCATCAATTTGAGAAAGAAACAAGCAACAAGTGGTGAGACTTGAAAAAAGTTACTTTTATTTGCTGGCAACCCTTAAGTGATTGAGATATGGTTTGATTCTCATTAATAGACCTGTTTCCTTTTCTTCTTGTGGATTGGTGT
>NW_026339157.1:0-267 GCF_001194135.2 Octopus bimaculoides | reverse complement strand
TATGTATGTATGTATGTATGTATGTATATATGTATGTATGTATCCACATACGTATATAAATGTATCTTTGATTTTTTGTATGTATGCATGTATGTATTAAAAAAACGTACGTACGTATGTGTGAATGTGTTTATGTATGTATATATGTTATGCGTGTATGCACGTATGTATATATGTATACATGTATACACATATATAAATGTATGTTTGGTTTTTGTATGTATGTATGTATGTATGTATTTATATACTTACGTATGTGTAAATGTG
>NW_026339156.1:1551-1672 GCF_001194135.2 Octopus bimaculoides | reverse complement strand
TTGTTATGGACTTTGCATTGTATTGTTTTCTTTTAATTCTTGATGCTGTTGCCTTTGCTGCTGTTGTTACTGCTGCTGTTAGTGGTGGTAGTGTTGGTAGTGGTGGTGGTGTTGTGGTTGT
>NW_026339156.1:1327-1442 GCF_001194135.2 Octopus bimaculoides | reverse complement strand
ACTGCGGTGTGTTGTGTCCTTGATCAAGACACTTTATTTCACGTTAGCTCAGTCCACTCAGCTGGCAAACATGAGTAGTGACTGTTGTTCAAAGGACCAGCTTTGTCACATTCTA
>NW_026339156.1:1201-1317 GCF_001194135.2 Octopus bimaculoides | reverse complement strand
AAACATGAGTAGTGACTGTTGTTCAAAGGACCAGCTTTGTCACATTCTATGTCACGCTGAATCTGCCTGTGGAGTGTTCAGCCACTTGCATGCTAATCTCACGATCAGGATGTTCG
>NW_026339156.1:755-1191 GCF_001194135.2 Octopus bimaculoides | reverse complement strand
TGTGGAGTGTTCAGCCACTTGCATGCTAATCTCACGATCAGGATGTTCGGTTGATTGCATCAACTGGAACTCGTGTCGTTGTAACCGACGGAGTGCCAGTATTGATGGCGTTGTTATTTTTATTGTTGTTTCAGTTTTGCTGGTTTTGTTGTTGTTGTTGTATTTCTTGTTATTTTGGTGGTTTGTTATTGTTATTGCTGTTGCTTTTGTTTATTTCGTTGTGGTGGTGTGGTGGTGTCTTGTGATTGTTATTCTTTAACTGCATGCTATTTCTGATCGAACATACATATTATAAAAACCTTCCAACCGTGACAATCCTACCTTTCGAGGATATCTAAAACAATATTCTATATGTTGCTTCCCTTCTCTTACGATGGTAAAATGTAATATGACGGAGATTTGGCTGGTATTTCTAGCGGGGCGATTGATCACATAG
>NW_026339156.1:0-745 GCF_001194135.2 Octopus bimaculoides | reverse complement strand
CTCACTGTTGCTGTTTCATTTTTGTTTAACCACAAGTTAGTCTTGATTGAGAAGACCTCGGATCAAATCTACTTTAACCGTGGTATTCCTGCATTTTTCCCGGACAGCATATGGCTCTCTAAATAATGGAATTTCACCTGATTATTCACTTTTCATGGAAGCAGTAACCTCATCTCATTCCTCTGTCGCAAGTAAAATAAATCATTATTGTTATTGTTATTAATAAGGCAAGCGTCTTAGCAGAATCATTAGGATGTCGGGAAAAATGTTTAGCAGCTGTTCGTCCGCCTTTACGTTTTGAGTTCAAATTCCGCCGAAGTCGACTTTGCCTTTCAACCTCTTGGTTTGATGAAAAAAGTAATCGACTAGTCCACTCCGTCAAAATTTCAGGCCTGTGCCTATAGTAGAAAGAATTATTGTTTTTGATTGAGAGAGCAGTTCATGTCATCAAAGTGACACAGGGTACAAATATACAAACTCCAATATACCCAACATGATTAACCGTCTGATAAGAATACACCAGGAATATGCACCACAGTTATATGTGCGCGGCATGGTGATCTCAGTGCATGGTGATAAACAGCGCATGACCTTATAGGTGAGATCCAGTTAGAATTTGTTTGCAGGTCGAGTATTCCATTCTGCTCAAAAGGTTTGTTTAAGGATGTTGAACGAAACGCCCATGTTTCCAGAGGGGAATTATTCAAACCCCAAAGAACTCCTCTCGAGAAATGGTTATTATGCT
>NW_026339155.1:0-291 GCF_001194135.2 Octopus bimaculoides | reverse complement strand
ACAGCTACAGTCAATGACATCCAAAGGCATGGCGGCTAAAGTCAGCGACACCTAAAGAAATGGCAAGCATTTTCAGGGGCTTCTAAAGGAAATTATTTCCGTCATCTCAGATATTTGGAAGTAATGTTGTATCGTGGGTGACATCTGTAGTTTTTTTCTTACAACGTGAATAACCTAAAAATTTGTACAAGTTGAATGACTTGTTTTGTCTAAGGGACATTCCTTTTTGCACGAGATACTCTTATCAGCAATTTTTTCATCGTTATTTTCACCATTATATTCGCTTTTTAT
>NW_026339154.1:0-321 GCF_001194135.2 Octopus bimaculoides | reverse complement strand
AGTTTCGAATGCCGGGGCGGAAACCCACGCCGCCATCTCTTCAGTTATCTAGCCATTGAAAATTTCTATGAAAATGACCGTTAAACAAAGGGAAATTACTGTGTGGTTGACCGTTATTAAGACAAAAGAACTATTAGAATGACCGCTAAGTGAGGGGAGGGAGTAAAGATAAATAAACACATAAGCGGCAATGTTTTCATTACTGCGATTTTTTTACATGATGTTTTTTCGACAAATATGATCATCATTGGGCAATGACTTTGGAGGAAGCAATTACAACAAATTCTCCAAAACAAATCAGAGATCTGATTATATATATAT
>NW_026339153.1:0-557 GCF_001194135.2 Octopus bimaculoides | reverse complement strand
CATCTCTGTCACCTTCCATCAACTATTGATTTGGTATTGTTACCTTGTAGAAACAACCAGTTGTCAAAGTTGTAAATGCCTACTCCTGCTTCTTGCCATATACTTCAACTTTTCTAAACTTTCATTCAGCCAAGGATCTTTCATCTTCCATATTTTCTTTCTCTAATTAGTCCTGTAGCTCTGGGTCTATTTAGCTCTCTCTCTAATATCATTAATCATGAGCCACTAATCACAAATCTTTGAGTTATACATTCCTCACTTGCGAAGTATTTAATATTCACTTGTTGCCCATCCTTTGCCTGCTAAATATGAAGTCTATTTGATGTGCATGTTCACCTGACCATTTGGTGACTAAGCGGCTGGTAGCTTTCCTGAAGTTATTTGCAAATTAATTGCAAAGTAAGGTCATCTGTATAACAGAACTCTAAGATCTCTGATCCATTTTCATTCCCCAAACGATATCTATGATATCTATGTCCGTCATGTATACTAGAGGTGCCATTGTGGTGTTACTCAAAATGTTTATTAAAGAGACTAACCATAACAAAGTTTTTGTC
>NW_026339152.1:0-459 GCF_001194135.2 Octopus bimaculoides | reverse complement strand
TATAATGGTGATGCTATAAGTAGCACAGTTATAAGCAGATATCAGTTTTTATGGGGAGAAAAATATGTTTGCAGGGAGCGTTTTTGGTTTAATGCTGAAGAATTTTACGCGCCCCACTCCACTCCAACGTAAAAATGAGGAAATTGTAAATATGAGAGTGTTACATTTTTACCACCGCCCTATAAATACAACTGACTATAACTATGGAGAGGATATAATCAATATTATTATCTCGTGCCTTCAAATGTCATAGAAATGAAAATCTCATATGGGAACGAGCAACGAAACAATATCTATCTATCTATCTATCTATCTATCTATCTATCTATCTATCTATCTATCTATTACTGCTCATCTCTCTGCCTTTCTCTGTATGTATATATATACATACACACAACACACATACATAAGTAAGTGTGTATCTATGTATATATATATGCATAATATATATATATATAT
>NW_026339151.1:0-346 GCF_001194135.2 Octopus bimaculoides | reverse complement strand
ATATATGTATATATATATGTGTGTGTATATATTGATCTGTTTGTTTTGATACTGGTATTATTTTTGAACTCCTTTAATTAATTTTCTCTACTTGAAATTATCGTCGTTTACATATCATAGATGGTTGTTTTCATAAGATTGTTATGTAAATATATTTATCATTAGACGACTAAATACATACATACAAAAGAAAAGTAGTGACTCATAAAGTCACATACATTCACACACACTCACACATGTACACACACATGTATACATATGGAAGCATGGAACTACACATACAAAAGTCTGTTTCGGTAAGTACACATAGACACACACGCATATATAGAAAAGCATATATACATAT
>NW_026339150.1:0-492 GCF_001194135.2 Octopus bimaculoides | reverse complement strand
ACACACACACACACACACACACACACACACACACACACACACACGTAGCCATTTATGTGTATGCGTGTTGTCGAACAGGCGAACTTTATAGTTTAAAGCTTATGCATTTTACATACATGTATATACATAGACATATATGTATATGTATGTATGTTTGCGTGTATATATATGTAAATATATATATGCGTATATATATAGAAATATATATATATATTTATATATATATATAGATATATTTACATATATATACGTATGCCTACCATATATATATATATATATATATATATATATATATATATATATATATATATATGAATGTATGTTTATATGAATGCATATATGTATAGATGTATATATCTACTTGTTGCACATAAACACATACATACTTATTTTCATACACACATATATATATATATGTACATATATATGTGTATAACTATACATATATATATGTGTGTGTGCGTATATATATATACACACACATATATATAT
>NW_026339149.1:0-203 GCF_001194135.2 Octopus bimaculoides | reverse complement strand
GATGATGATGATGATGATGATGATGATGATGATGATAACGACGATGACAACGATGATGATGATCAACGTCATCATCATCATCATTATCTGTCTGTTACAAATATTCTCATCGTTATCATTAGCAACATTATTATTTTATCATTATTAATAGAACCACCAAGTCAGTAGTTGTTGATATTATTATTATCATCATTATTATTATT
>NW_026339148.1:0-439 GCF_001194135.2 Octopus bimaculoides | reverse complement strand
ACACACATATATATATATACATGACATATGTGCGTCTGTGTGTGTATGTGTGAGTCTGTGCTTTATTCATGTATTCCTGATTGTATTCATTGTAAGTGTGTATCATCGGATTATTTTCCTATTCTAGTTTTACAGAAGCGTTAAGCAGAAATTCTGAAAAACTGTGTATTCACTTTTTCTTGTATATGTTAGACAATTGTGAAGAAGCATATTTATCTATTTATTTAGTTATTATAGCTCTATGTACGTGCGTACTTGTCCAAAGAATATGTTTTCAAATGTTACAGTAACACTCCCATTCCTAATATTCATGTAAATATTCAGGATCTTTTTTAAAACGGGGGCCACATTTTTCATCAATGTTTTACATAGTGTTTTTGGTACCGAAAACTTTCAAACTTCGTATACTTTTCTATTTTGTGTTATAGAACAGAAAAAT
>NW_026339147.1:0-222 GCF_001194135.2 Octopus bimaculoides | reverse complement strand
AGAGAAACCAAGAAGGCATGTTGTATGTGTATTTTGTTGATGAAAATAAAAAAGTGTGTCTATTGTATTCAATTGTGTGTGTTTGCTTATATATTTATGTACGGTGGTCCATCAGCATGGCTGGAACTTTGAATGTAATATAGATATATACTTATATCTGTATGAGTATATTTGTATACATATGTACAAGAAATCAATTGAATAAAAATTGGTAATAATAAT
>NW_026339146.1:0-384 GCF_001194135.2 Octopus bimaculoides | reverse complement strand
TCCTTAAATACTGAAAACAGTTTTTTGTTTTGCTCGTGTTTTCTGGCTATGTGCATTTGTACAAGTTGGCTCCAAGTCTCACCACGACACCTCAAGAGACAATAAGTTAGAAGTTCATGTTGGTGTTATGCCTAGGGTGCCATATATTTGGTTTTCTACATAGTGTTGTTCTAGAGAATGTTTAAGAAACCATAAGAAGATTGTGTTTGTTTTAAAATTTGAGATTACATAGACAATATTTTACGTAGGATATGGGCAGTTCCCATGAGCACTGTCTTTTGATTTTCTGCCATTTTGGAGTTTTCTGGTATCTGAGCTAGGTAGCAATCAGTCCTTTTTGCTTTATTATTATTATTATTATTATTATTATTATTATTATTATTA
>NW_026339145.1:0-209 GCF_001194135.2 Octopus bimaculoides | reverse complement strand
CTTTTTTTTCTGTTTCTTTTTTTTTTTTGCTCAGATTTACATATCCAATTTATTTTCAGTCGGTGATCAAAGTGATGGCGAAGAGACATTTTGTTGCTACAACTAGCCAGTCAAATGTCCGCGTAGAGGTAAAATAGGTATACGTAGGTAGGTTAAGTGAGTTCCCTTGTTGAAAACGACACCAAGGAAGCGCAGTTTGGAAAATGACG
>NW_026339144.1:0-279 GCF_001194135.2 Octopus bimaculoides | reverse complement strand
ATCTATCTATCTATCTATCTATCTACATAAATATATGTATATGATGTGTATGTGTATTAGTGTACAAATGTGTGCGCGTCTATACATATACATATATAGATATATATGTATACATACATATACGCATATATATGCATGTATGAATTAAAATTGAGTTTTATATGACTATACTGACTACTCATAAACCATCATTCAACTAAGTCTACAATGAACGTTACAAGGGTATTCTAAAACTCAATGCTTGTATATATATATATGTATATATATATATATATATAT
>NW_026339143.1:0-260 GCF_001194135.2 Octopus bimaculoides | reverse complement strand
CTATCTATCTATCTATCTATCTATCTATCTATCTATCTGTTTATGTATATCTATCTGTTCATGTATATCTATCTGTTTATGTATATCTATCTTTTTACCTACCTATCTATTACTTTATTAATGTATCTACCTACTTACACATGCACACATCGTATTATTGGATGGATACATATTAACGTAATGTTACAAACGCCCGCACGCGAAGCACCCCCTTAACACCGAAGGGGGGACTCGCGCACGCGCGAACGTTCAACACTCAG
>NW_026339142.1:0-440 GCF_001194135.2 Octopus bimaculoides | reverse complement strand
ACACATATATATTTGTTGTTTGTTTATATTTTTCTATCTCCATCTATATGTTTCTGTATATACATCTGTTTCTGTGCGTATAAATATATTTACATATACCCGTATAGGTGTGTGTATAACTAGGATGACAAGTGTGATAAGCAGATGGCAAGCTCTGCGATCCAGAGATGTTGTGTTGATGGAGTTGGTTTGTTACCCGACTCCCACCCACCCCTTTTGTTGTTTACATTTCACTTTATGTTTTCACTACTGGCTTCAGAAACAGCATTAACATCACCACATCATTGCCCAAATTCCTCACACTGAAGTCAATAGGGCTTAATTAGTTACTGACAAGCACCTCAGATCTCTGCCTCGTAACCCATTTTTTCTCCAGGACTTACTGACATACAAAGGCTAGTTAAACAATACTTCATTTATACCCACACACACACACACAC
>NW_026339141.1:0-453 GCF_001194135.2 Octopus bimaculoides | reverse complement strand
AAACAAAACAAAACAAACAAATTCAACAACAAACACAGACACTCCAAATAGTTAAGGACTCCGAAACAGTGAGTGAAAATGAACAGCTTTATGAGGGAGAATATGGCAAGCATCCATTTATAGGGCCCTAATATGAAATAAAATATGCCAGTTTGCAAGTGTAGATGGGTCGTCATTTGAAACTTCTTTTATCGTAAAAGTTTCAGCGAACACGGTAAATAACTTGGTAAAAGATCATAGAGTGGAATTTATAGTCGTGCCTCAGAATATTTCACAGAATTGATCTATGGCCGTAGCAAAGTATAAAACAATACACACCCGTTATGAATTATGGAAACACGCAATTATTGTAGATTACACAACTCTCACTCTCATGCTCTCTCTCTGTCTCACTGTTTTTCTCTACCAGCATACAAACATCTCTCTCTCTCTCTCTCTCTCTCTCTCTCTCTC
>NW_026339139.1:0-264 GCF_001194135.2 Octopus bimaculoides | reverse complement strand
ATATAAGGATATACGACGTTCATAGATGTTTATGTATGTCCGTCTTTCAGAAATAAATGCAGGAAACATGCTTTAACTAATGTAACCAATTAGTAGCAGTTAGAAGAGTATTTAATTGTTTGTAATTTGTAGTCTTTTTCCAGGAATTTAATAATTAACTGACATTCTACAAGAGGCGTTACTGCAGAATAAACATATATACATGGATAGACACGGAAACACACACACGCACACACAGAAACGCACGCATATTTATATATATAT
>NW_026339138.1:120-479 GCF_001194135.2 Octopus bimaculoides | reverse complement strand
AGAGAGAGAGAGAGAGAGAGAGAGAGAGAGAGAGTGGCACTTTCAGAGAAAGAGAGATTGAACACTAAAGAAGCATACTGAACTAACATAGTGAACGATAGTGATGGGGTGATAGTTATAGTAATGGGGTGTAGTTGTAATAGAGGCGAAGGTGGCAGTGATGATGATGGTGGTGGTGGTAGCTGAGGCGGTCAGGGATGAGAATAAGTTATGTGAAAGACAGTGGTGATGGTGGTGGAAGAGAAGGAGGCGAAATCAAATGTATTGATGGCGGTGGCGTCAGGAGTCTAAACGGTGTATGTATGGCAGATATGGTGGCGATGGTGGTGGTACTTTAGTTTATCCTGCAGCTTTGCCAC
>NW_026339138.1:0-110 GCF_001194135.2 Octopus bimaculoides | reverse complement strand
TATGGTGGCGATGGTGGTGGTACTTTAGTTTATCCTGCAGCTTTGCCACAAGTTCTAAGTCGTCAAATTATATCATTGTTTTGATGAAAATTGTTCATTGCTTGAAAAAT
>NW_026339137.1:8119-8644 GCF_001194135.2 Octopus bimaculoides | reverse complement strand
GTTTGAAGGACACTCTCAAAGGAATTCGAAAGACATGTTCCCATATGTAGTCAATCTTCGTGCTAAAGACAAAAAGGAAATAACTTACTTTTTTATATAAACTCGAGGAGAACTTTAAAAGAATAAAAGAAAAATCATCTGCTAAACGTAGATAATTATCTACACTCTGTGCATATGCACGCACACATACCCACAGAGACACACATGCACATATACAAACATCCATCCATCCCTCTTTTCATCCATTCATCCATTCATCCATGCATACATACATTCGCATATGCATATATAGGGGGTGCGTAAGTTATTTGAGGACGTACGTTTTGGAGTCACTACTGCATTTTTTGATAATTCGGTATGATCTTTGTTTCAGAAAACAGTAATGACAGAAACTCAGTTTAGTCAAGTAATAGAGGAATGCTGTTTTTGTGGTTATAAAGGCTGAGCATATCTCGATTGTTAACATTTTCCAGATCTTTCGTGTACAAAGGTTATTAGAGGCTAGATACTGAAGATGGAAATGTA
>NW_026339137.1:6320-6758 GCF_001194135.2 Octopus bimaculoides | reverse complement strand
CCATTATAAATATACGAACATATAACATATCAAAACATATATATATACATGTATATACATGTAATGAGGTAATTCTGCCCCCTAACCAAAATCGGATGGATAATTGCATAAATCCATACAGAGAAATTAAGACGTATCAAGCTGATGAGATGACAGTTCACAATAATCCAAAAGGGATGTCCTGAAATGAATCCAATTCGCAAGAATCTTACGGCCCTTTCTTGTAATGTGCGTTGTAGTATGTAGGTAAAGATTTTGAACTTCAGTAATCCACATTTCCTTCATCAGAGAATATGCACTGATTCAGAATTTTGCGTAAACTCATAAAATTCATGATATTGTAAAAATATGTTTCAATATATGTTGTAATTGTATACAAGTATAAAACTTTTCTTAAATTCAGAGATTCAAGGTCGCTGAGCGAACGTTCATAGTGTT
>NW_026339137.1:6151-6282 GCF_001194135.2 Octopus bimaculoides | reverse complement strand
GGTCAGTAGAATCTGATGGGGTCAGATGCTTTATATAATAATAAAACCGTTTTTTTTATCTTTAAATTTATGTCAAAGTAATTCCAATGGTTAAACAAAGACAGAAAACAATGAAGTACGGGAACGGGTTC